>NC_068988.1:91047074-91048899 GCF_001194135.2 Octopus bimaculoides
GAACAGCCTGCTCGTGAAATTAACGTGCAAGTGGCTGAGCACTCCACAGACACGTGTACCCTTAACGTAGTTCTCGGGGATATTCAGCGTGACACAGTGCGACAAGGCTGACCCTTTGAATTACAGGCACAACAGAAACAGGAAGTAAGAGTGAGAGAAAGTTGTGGTGAAAGAGTACAGCAGGGTTCGCCACCATCCCCTGCCGGAGCCTCGTGGAGCTTTTAGGTGTTTTCGTTCAATAAACACTCACAACGCCCGCTCTGGGAATCGAAACCGCGATCCTATGGTCGCGAGTCCGCTTCCCTAACCACTGGGCCATTGCGCCTCCACCATACGTACGTACATACATACATACATACATACATACGTACATACATACGTGCATACATACGTGCATACATACATACATACGTACATACATAGATGCATACATACGTGCATACATACATACATACATACATGCATACATACCTGCATACATACATACATACATACATACATACATACATACATATATACATACATAAATATATACAAACATACATGCATATGTGTGGCATTGATTTCCGTTTACTGCAATATCTGTATAGTGAACCAGCAGCAGGTATCTGACTGAATATATCACAGACACGTGTACTTTTCACGTAACATGTACTTTTCATGTAACATGTACTTTTCATGTAACATGTACTTTTCATATCACAGACACGTGTACTTTTCATATAACACTCAGCGTGACACAGTATGACGTTTACAATTACGTCATCCGACGAACTTCCAGATATATCTATCTCACCATTTCACATAAAAACTTTGTGCCAACTCTGGGCTTTTGTCCCTTAGATTACACGCTTTGCAGTGTTATTGAATCCGAACCTCATGGTTGCAAACGAGATTCTTGATCTGTCAGCCATACTGCGTCTACTCACACACAGAAAAAGATATGCGTATCTGTATGCATGTCCGTGTGAGTGTGCGTGTGTGGGTGCATGCGTGTGTGTATGTAGTATATGCACATAATATCCTTTCCTGTAGACGTTGACCACAACTATACAAACAAAACAACAATATTTTAATCTGACCGATATTGAACGGCCGTTGAAGTACATAGGCACTACTTCTTCCTCCCGTCTATATATATTATAAAGTATAATTTAATATGAACTGTAATAAGCTGATAATATTAAAAAAAACACTTTTACTAACCTTCTATGGTGCAATTTGTATCTGGCTTATAATAGCCCTTACAGGAACATATTTCATCTCCATTGTGTAGGATGCATTCTCCATGTAAACAGTTGCGGGTACAACCTATATTACACGTCTCTCCAATCCAACCATCTTCACATTGACAGCGTGACGTCACATTATTGATGTTACTACAAGAACCATGAACGCAAACCATTACGTTGCACACTTCATGATTACATTTTTTTCCTGCATAGCCAGAATCACACTTGCATTCCATACTGCAACTTTCGTTATCAAATGTGCACTTGCCGTGATTGTGGCATGTGTCTGGCGTGCATTCATTTCTACAATTTTTGGATTCATTTGTATGGTTACAATATTTTCCATCGAACTTCGGCGGACAGACGCATGCTGCTTTGCATTCACTATCCTGTCTACATGTTCCTCCGTTCTTGCAAGGGTCAACAAATGAACATATATTATAGCTACATATTACTGTTTCACTCACAGAGAAACATGCAATGAAAGACATCGAAAATATTAACAACTTTACAGTTGACATTTCCATCCTGAATTTTGGTTTTGAATAATTCTGCAAGACTGCGATGAGAAATCTGAAAGAAGGGAAAAATAA
>NC_068988.1:91049165-91050576 GCF_001194135.2 Octopus bimaculoides
TATCCCAGCATGGTCGCTGCCTAATGAATGAAACGAGCAAAACAAAAGTGTTCACATTAAGGCGGCGAGCTGGCAGAAACGTTAGCACGAAGGGCGAAATGCTTAGCAGTATTTCGTCCGCCGCTACGTTCTGAGTTCAAATTCCACCGAGGTCGACTTTCCTTTCATCCTTTCGGGTCGATTAAACAAGTACCAGTTACGTACTGGGGTCGATATAATCGACTTAATCCGTTTGTCTGTTCTTGTTTGTCCCCTCTGTGTGTAGCTCCTTGTGGGCAGTAAAGAAATAAGAATCGTTAGCATGCCGGACGAGATGCTTAGCGGTATTTCGTCCTTTACGTTCTGAGTTTAAAATCCACTGAGGTTGACTTTACCTTTCACCTTTTGGGGTCGATAAAATATGCACCAGTTGAGCACCGGGATCAATGTAATCGCCGGCCTTGTGCCTAAATTTGAAGCCAATATATGTTAATATTGCAAAAGTAACAGTAGTTGTGGTATGGGTACATACTCTGTAACAGGAAGTCACCGCATGGTGATTCCCTACGTAGATGACGCCTTTGCACCGCTCAAGCGACAGCCCTCCAATACATGGGTCTATTTAGGTTACTAGAGAGGGTTTTACGAGGCCGGAGTGCAAATCCAGCCTCAACCACTTTTACCTGTCTCTTACAAGCAGAGCAAGTGTTGAACTTATTCTTTGGCATGCCAATACCATGAAGCACTAGAGCAACGTGAAATGAAATATTTTACTCAAAAACACAACATACTACCCGGACCGGTACTCGAAACCCCGACCTTGTGATCGTGGTTGCAACACTCTAATCACTAGGCCCTTAGCCTTCAAAACATTGCCAAAAGCTGAGAAGTAAATCAAACAGGAAAAATATGGGCTTCTATTGGTAAGGAAAACAAGCGACAATATAATCCAAGTACTTGTATTTTATTGTCGTTTGAGTATGCATAAATACTTTTCTACTCTAGGCACAAGGCCCGAAATTTTCGGGAAGGGGACCAGTCGATTAGATCGACCCCAGTACTCAACTGGTACTTAATTTATCGACACCGCAGGATGAAAGGTAAACTCGACCTCGGTGGATTTTGAACTCGGAACGTAAAGACAGACGAAATAAGCATTTCGCCTGGTGTGCTTAACGTTTCTGCCAGCTCGCCAACTTATGAGTATGCATAAATAGAGAAATGAAGAGAGATACTTAACGTCGCAAAGTTAAGAGAAAAACGTGTTTAGTTCACGTCAAGAGCTTGTAACTGAAACTGAAAATATAACTAAATAATGTAACTTTGTATTCTTAACTGGCACTAATTTCCGTTCTTTTGTTATATTCAAATAGGATTGCCAAAATTTACTTTAAACAATTAACACAAATGTTTAGTTTTAATGATATATATA
>NC_068988.1:91050986-91053714 GCF_001194135.2 Octopus bimaculoides
ATATATATATATGTTTGTGTGTCTGTGTTTGTCCCGATGCTGTGTTTGTCCCGCTTGACAACCGATGCTGGTGTGTTTATGTTAGCGGTTCGGCAAAAGTGACCGATAGAATAAGTACTAGGATTACAAAGAATAAGATTTGCTCGACTAAAGGCGGTGCCCCAGCATGGCCGCAGTCAAATGACTTAAACGAATAAAAGAAATGAAAAAAAAAAACTAGAAGAAATTAATCTGGTGATGATATTAAGGCAGACTTTGTGTAAAATGAATGGAAGTTGAAATTATTTAGAGGTAGGAAAATTTCAGGTTGTGAAGTACGAACATTTATAATAAATACGATAATTTTACGACGCATATCCTTTCGAAATGAGCTGAAACGTCGAAAATTGATAGGAAACATAAAATAGACTGTTAGGGAGCGAAAATAGGGGAACAACAGTTTTCTTAAGACAGAAAACGAGAAAGAGTGAGTGTAAAAGCTTTGTATATTTGACACTGGTTGTCATGGCCTGCCTACTCAAGTGTATCTCAAACCGAATTTGTTTCCTCATAACTTTCAGATAGTGTCGATTACTGTTATATCGGAATTTGTTGTTAAAACATTTCCAGAAGCGGGGTAGAGGATAATGTACAGGAGTCCAATTTGTCCCATCATAACTTTCAGAAAAAAATTTATTTTTTAATGAAATTTTCTACAAATACTTTTTAAAATGGTGTGAATGACGATATTAGAAGTTAATGGGGATAAAGAAAATTGATAGGTGCACATACATACATACATACATACATACATACATACATACATACATACATACATACATACTGTCACACACCACATATATATATCTAGAAAATGCCACTTGAAACTTCGAAGAAATTGTGATGTATGTCAGAATGTAAACGCGCACCGACAACTGCATTTTTTTTTACACTTAATTCTGATATAATCTTTATCTACACCTTCTGAAAGGTATTTGTAGAAATTTTCACTAAAAATAACCATATCTCTGGAAATTATGAGGAGATGAATTAGTGGGGGCATAGTCTCAATACTAAGACGGAATCAGATGAAAAGCGTTCAGTGGTTGGAGAGGAATAGATAAGAAAAGCTATACGACAAAATAGATAAATACTGACGTAATGAAACGATTCATAAACAAGCAGTGAGCTTATTTAAACGTTTACTGATGAAGAAAATATTTTCGCATGTCCCCTAAAAAGTTCAATGAAAATTTAATATGGTTATGTTTCAAAACCCGCTAATTTTCCACCCAGATTATAAACTTAAAGGATCACATTATTATTGATGCCCTTGGTTACCTCGCAACCTAAGTTATGTATAGACCGTCATTTTTCCGGGAGGTGGGTCTCATGAAACTTGGGTCATCACCAGACGGACCGCACTACTAAAAGTGTTCAAGTTATTCATTAGGAATGCCTTTCAGAAAGTCCCGCGCACTACGGTTGGCCCGTAATTGGACTAAAATATAATTTCAAAAGAATAACCAACCAAATAAAATCCCCAAAACCGAAACAAATAAACCAAAAATGAGATTTTCTGATAAAGACTGTGATTAACAGTTATTGTTAAAGCTTAATTTGTAAACGAAATGGTGAAACATGAAAAACATCGTAATCAAAACAAAAATATAATGGACATACCAGTTAGGTTGACGATTCAGAATATGTTACAACAATGGAGATTATACATGTCCGGCAAACTACTTCTACTGCTAGTAATAGTAGTAGTAGTAGTAGTAGTAGTAGTAGTAATAATAGCAGCAGCAGCAGGGTTAGTGCTTCAATAGTTGTAATCCCAAAGGAGCTAATTTAAATTGCAGACGGAAATAGTAAAGAAAATACGGTCAAAAATTGACTTACAAATACTTATGTGGGTGTGTGACAATTGACAAGTACTAATGTGTAAGTAATAAAGTAAAATTCATAATACAAACAGAAAGAAGGAAATCGAGAGGAAGAGACACATGGAGAAGAACAGAGAACCTCGAAGCACTTGAGTAAAAGACGGTAAATATATAAAAGCAACGCTAAAATAAAGAAACAGGAAATACTCATTAAATATCCAGAAAATAAAGCAAAAATAAAGGCCTTTATTTTTTGTCTTTTATTTATTTCAGTCACTGGGTTGCGGCTATGCTGGGGCACCACTTTGAAAGGTTTTATTCAAACGAATCGATCCCTGTACTTATTTTTTTAAAGCCTGGAACTTTATCGGTTCATTATGCCGAGCTGGGAAGTTACGGCAACATAAACACTAAGACACACACATGTGTATGTACAAACATGCATATATACATGCATACATATATACAAATGTACGTACGAACACACATACACACAATATATGTATATATATATATATATAAAGTGTAGTATATTGCCACTTAAGTGTGGCTGACCCCTAGGGGTGGATGTTACTGTTGCTTTTAGCCCCAGGAGGACATCTCCTCCAGCTGGCTTATCGACACACGACTGTGTCCTGTTTGCCAAGGGAAGTTATCCCTCTCACCTCGATCTGCAGCACGAACGTATCCGGATTTCAGGGTTATTTCCCTTCGTCGGCGTCCGACAGCTGATGACCTTGGTGAGAGAGACAAAAACCTGGCAAACTTATATCTTCTTTTCCAGTGAAATTCTTCACTGATATTGAAAAGGTGAAAACAAGCAATGTTAATTCTCTAAATGAAGTATTAACAGTAACTGCACG
>NC_068988.1:91054248-91054961 GCF_001194135.2 Octopus bimaculoides
ATGTGTATGTACAAACATGCATATATACATGCATACATATATACAAATGTACGTACGAACACACATACACACAATATATGTATATATATATATATATACATACCGCACCACACACACCTGCATATATAAAATTCGATTAGAGGTTATGTTAGCCTCATGAAGGGATAGTGTCATTCAAGGAAGTACTGGTTCATTACCTGATATTCTGGGGGAATTGATTTCCTTAAAATAACAGGTATGTCTCTAAGAACGTGTAGTTTATAATCATATAAAGGAAGAAGAAAATGGAGATTGTGATGTTAATATGTGTGTATTATCAACAACAAATCGAACATAATCTCTTACAGCTGTTTCAATTATTAAATTCATATTTCTGAGGGAACAAAAAATATACCCTTAAATGTTTTGTGTTTGCTTATGGATTCATTGTAGCAGACTGAATGACAATATTTATGATTTGTATTTTTATATGTTCAGGCGAGGAGTTCACAGGCTGGCTGGAGGTAAAATAGAGTAGGTAAATAGAACTATAGTGATAAAAGAATAAATTAAATAGAGGTAGTAGAGGGAATTTCAATATAAATAAGGTAAGGATGTAAAGTACGTTTATAAGTTGTAATAAAGTTCAGAAAATTTGTATATATACAAGGTACACGCTCGTATATGTACACGCATACATACATTCATCTGTACATCCATATATATATATATAT
>NC_068988.1:91056370-91059510 GCF_001194135.2 Octopus bimaculoides
GCGTGTGTGTGGGTGGGTGTGTAAGTTAATTCAATTGAAGCAATTGTTGGATTTTTAAGGTGTGATCTAAAGAAAAACCATGATTTTCTTCGTACATATTTGTTGTTTTATATATATATATATATATATATATATATATATATGTGTGTGTGTGTGTGTGTGTGTGTGTGTGTGTGTGCGTGCACGTGTGTGTGTATTTGTGTGTCTGTGTGTGTGTATACATACATGCATACTCACACACATGCATATATATATATACATACACACACAAACACATACACACACGTACAACATGCATACATACATACTTACATATATATGGATAAGTTAGCAGAAAGTTCTGGGATGGTAGTAACATTGATAACGAAAGCAGTCTATCATGGACCAATAACCGCTTGCTAACTTCTACTTTGAAGGGAATGCGTTTGCTATCCGGGAGCAGAAAATACCAAGTGTTATGTCTTAGGGAACTTGAATATCTCGTCGCCAATTATGTTATGACGACGTTGGGCTATGCAAAGGGTGTAGGAATAGTATTACCCAAATAAATATTTGGATATGGTTATGTAAAATAACCTTTCTCAGAATTAATATATTTACATAGAACGTGCTCCGTACTACGCCCAACGTAGGTACAATATTAAACTAACATAGTAACCCAATACGAACGATCAATGCTGTCAACTACACGCTTTCAACTGCTGACTGTCAACTACCGACTGTTCACACAGTTTCTTTATTTTATTGAAATGAGTTAGTCCACTTTCAGTCGTGTGGAGGTGGTCAGAATCCTTCCACAACACCAACCAAATACCTGATGCACAGAAGGGACGCAGATGCAGGAAAAGCCCCAAAATGTGAGAACCAATGCAGACTTTGTGGAGTTCACACCGAAGACATCAACCACATCATAAACATCTGTCTAAAATTGATATCGCGGTATTATCTACCGATGAAGCATGATGTAGTCAAGACACTGTTTAAAGAGATACGTTGGAAGGATAACTCCGAGGCCCAAAAAATAAGAACTCACAGTATGGTAGCGGCCATAACCACACATAATGCTCCAGTGAATGTTTCGATGAAGGTTGTAGGGAAAACCTCAATTAAATGTAAACATTATAGACCTGACATAGTGATTTGAGACTGAGGAACGAAATTGTGTACAGTAGTGGAAATTAGCTGCCCGATGAGGCTAAAGGTCAGTGAAAAAGAAGATACCTACGCTGAGCTATTGAGAAATTTGCTGCTACTCTACCCAGATTACAAGTTCAAGTTTATACCTGTAATTAATGGGGCACTGGGATATTCAACACATTGCCTCAGTACCAAATCTGATTCGAAGACTAAATCCAAGCTATCACTGGAACTGTAAAAATTTGTAACACTTTCCGGAAGATTATATATATGCGCATATCTAGACATGCAAATATATGCATGAGAATAAATGCATTAAACAAAACATACACATCTGCATATGCATTGACACCAAATAATTCACATATGCACACAAATGCAAAAATACCCTGTTGATGTTCTTGAAATTCCAATGAAGGAGCCTTGGATCTTGACTAGAACCCAACACTTTCAATATTGGCAAGAAATCTTGAAATGCACAGAAGAAATAACATGGTATATAAAAAAAGGCATCGGAGGAGCGATGCGTACCCTGCGCGCAGATAATTTTTTTCGCAAATTATATTGTGGCTTACAATGTATTGCTCACCCATGCTTTTTAATTGAACTGAATTAATTTTTTTTAACCCATTACCTCCCATAATTTTTAAGTGATCTCATATGAGACCACTGGCAGGTAATGGGTTAAGTATCACTATTATAGATATTTGTACTCCGGTGAAATTAAGAAATCAAGCCGTAAATAATCGAAATCCTCGAACCTATCACTGTACACACACACACACACGTACGCGCAAGCGCACATGCACGCACGCACGCACGCACCTATACACACACATACACTCACAGTCGTATATCTATGTATTTATGTATGTAGGTATGTATGCACACGTGTCTATGCGCATAGGTACACCATGATCTATATACACACAGACGAAGGTCAATTCATACAAAAAAAAGACAGGGAACAAAATAATATGTCCACTTTATAAGTCCGATTTTTTAATTTAATTAAATTTTGTTTTTAAAAGATAATCAAACCAAATGTTCATTATTCCCAACCACTCACACAATGAGAATTTCTGCCAAATGTAGTGAAAATCCGTTCAACGATTTTCCAGTAATTTTGCCAACATACAAACAGAGAAAGACGAGTGATTACAATATCATGCTCCCGCTTACGCGCATGGGGTGATAAATAACTCAGCACCTGATATTTTCAAGTGTTCGTGTTTGTACATATGCGTATGTGTATGCGTGTGTTGTGTATGTACGTGCGTAAGTACATACATACATATACATACATATATGTATATATATATATATATATATATATATATATATACACTTACGCACATACATACACAACAGAGAAATATTACAAGTGAATAAAGGCTGATCACTTTTGCCCAATCAGAAAACAGTATTTGAGCGTAAAAACTGTTAAGGGATAGTGAGAGAGTGAGAGAGTGAAACGATACAAAAGTCTCTCATAGGATTCAGAGCCCTGGAAACGTTGTGCATCTGCAACGTGAGTTGGATACAATATACAGGTGGGCTGAGGAAAATAACATGCAATTTAATGCTGGAAAATTCCAAGCCCTCCTCTACCAACACAGTAAGCTCGATGAAAAGTAACCCGAGAGGGATTCCAGTCCCTAAATCAAAATCAGTGCGTAA
Organism: Octopus bimaculoides; assembly: GCF_001194135.2. Taxonomy (NCBI): domain Eukaryota; kingdom Metazoa; phylum Mollusca; class Cephalopoda; order Octopoda; family Octopodidae; genus Octopus; species Octopus bimaculoides. Next base: position 91,059,188 of record NC_068988.1, read on the forward strand.
CCTACGCATCGACATGAGCAACGATGCATCTTAACAGGTGCACATTACAAAGTTGGCAATAAAATGCAGATGTCTGGATGAGTGGAACCTTCAAACTTTCAAAACAAGAGAAAAGGAAGCTATGATAGTCCCCTAGAGAACTTTTGTTCTCAGCCGTCTGGATTACTGCTTCCAACTGCGCTCACCAAAGAATAAAATTAACGACAGAACTTGTAAAAGATAAGTGGTGTTTATATATCACACTATTAGTAAACATGTTTAAGGCGGCGAGCTGGCAGAATCGTTAGCACTACTCATCTCTTTCTCTCTCTCTCTCTCTCTCT
>NC_068988.1:91060048-91063402 GCF_001194135.2 Octopus bimaculoides
ATATATATATATATATATATATATAAAGATGAGAATGTGTGTCTGTTAGTCTGTCTGTGTGAATCCCTAAAACTTGAAAACTACACAACCAATTTCATTCAAATTTTACACATGCCTTATTTACTGTGTAGGTAGTGTTTTAGGCCCCCCCAAAATACACATACATACATACGTACAAATACACCCATACATACAAATACACCTATACAAACAAATAAACACATACATACAAATACCTGTCCATTTTTTTCAAATACGATCCACTCTTTATTAAAACACATTTACATTTCCATACAAACTGTGAGGTTTTTCAAAACAAACTGTGAGTTTTTGGAAAATCTTCTTTCACACATTTACTTACTACCATATATATATACACACAGAATACATGCTCGTACATACATACGTACAAATGCACACATACATACAAATAAAAACATACATAAAAATACCTGGCAGTCTTTTCCAAACTACCATATATATATATATATACAGAATACACACTAATACACACTAATACATACATACATACATACATACTAACATATATACATACATACTAACATACATACATACATACAAATACACACATACAAATGCACATACATACATACATACATACGTACATAATACATACATACATACGTACGTACATACATACATACATATATACATACATATATACATACAAATACACACATACATACTAATACCTTTCAGTTTATTGATTTATCTACCGCTTCTTATCACCTTTTCCCCCTTCAATTTTACGCATACTTTCCAAGACAATTTCTCTGTACTTTCACCCTTTCTTTCGGATATTCAATGCCACCGAAAAAGAGAAGTCGCCTCAGTCGCCATACTGCGTCAGTTAAAGGCGATTAGAGCAAACGAGTCCTGCGACCAAACTGCTTTTACACTTTCACAGAGCTCCTTACGTGCAGCGCAATTTGTCCATTATCATTTGAAAGTGTGCCTTCTGCTACCGCTGCGAGACCTTCACACGACCAACACCAGCTACATACTACGTTGCAGTGAAACAGTCGACAGGAAGAAGCTGCCCGCAGTGTGACGAGTACCAACAGCCATTACTGGCACCTACGGGCTTTCAAGTATGAGCCAAACTTTAATTACTCCATCCGCGCTGACATAAATATAGGGGAAATGTGCTTCAATTGCCAATTCTGAAATGCTAAAATGTGGGCTGGGGAGACACCTGGAATGTGCTGCTTAAACGGTAAGGTCAGTTTGCCCCCTCTTCCAGAACCGCCACAGCCTTTGAAGGAACTACTTACTGCTTCTACCACAAGGTCATCAAAATTCCTTCAAATCATCAGAAATTACAATTGTGCGTTTCAGATTACTTCTTTTGGGGCTAACGTTGTCACAGACAGTAGTTGGATGCCTACTATCAAGGTCCAGGGACAGATGTACCATCTTATTGTGTCGCTCCAGTCACTACAAAATTGCAAGCCTTCGTTCCTTCAAATTTACTTCATTTCCAACTACAGTAGGCAACTTGATGTGCGGTTCGGCATTATTCCATCACCTGCAAACACTGATGCTGACACTTTTGACAGGGACGTTCTACTCAGTCTGCAAAACATGCTTCATGAGCACAACAGCTATATTCGCAGTTTCAAATACGCCTTGCAAACAGCCCCTTCACCAAACTTCACCATTATCATCGATGCTGACAAAAGACCTTCTGGGGAGCACGCACCCCGTTATAACACTCCTTCGTGCAATGAAGTCGCTGTACTTCTCCATAGTGAACAGCACAATAAGCAAGACATACTTATTCATAGCCATGACAGTCGTCTTCAACTATAGCTGATACAGAACGTGCGTGTCTTAAGTGATCCACATTGTGGCCCCTGGTGAAGACTCTCAAACGTTACTATTTCACTTCCGTACAACTCTCAAAGGATCAACAATATGACAACATTTACATTTTTAAGCGTTTCCCTACAATTACTTCACACTTCACCAACACCTAACCTCCACTCAGCTCTATTTCCCTACCTTCGTCAGCACAGCAGATTCATCTTCTACATCCGACGTACATGAAACATCTCCCCCCTTTCATCTCCTCTCTCAACATTACAGTTTACATCAGCAGCAACAGGATCGCAACATATAATTTGAAAACCAAGCAACATATCATTTTATACAACAACAAATGTCATCATAATGACGATCAATGATACAAACGGATAAAAATAGTTACATGAAGTAACCTTCTCTTACACGCCATTATAATTTACATCAAATAACAAGTCTTTAAAAGTCGATAAAGCTAAATACATACACCCTCTCTCTCACCATTATATTTTACACCATTACATTTTACATCAAATACAAAATATTCAAAAATAACAGGTCATTTTACACATCTCCATGACAGAGGTGTTGTGATTCATCTATTCAGCACCACTACACTCTTGCCGGTCTGAAATATGGTGACTAGATGCTATTGTTGTATATTTTCAAACTTACCCATGATTAATCCTCCTCTTTCCCCCATAGGGCATCTGTTCTGTTTTCACAGAACATGAAGTTTTGTAACAGCACGTCCACTACTGTTGGTGGAAAAGGAATACGCCGTATTCATCTGCGAACGTTTTGCACACCCTTCCAGGACTACCTACCAAATTGTTACAATTGTGAGAACGATAACACAGCCTTTTCAGGGCCACCTCACATTCTATTGTTACCCCTTCTTAGAGAGTTGCAATGCTCTTTGCAGGGCTTTCTATCCAGTTGCAAATCGATTGGTTGGGCGTTAACTTATATCAATCTTTGCCTCAATAATCATAATTGAAAAGAAACCTTAACAGTACTTTAAAGTAATTCAGCCTTGAGCAACGCCGGGCACTTCTGCTAGTATATATATATGAGAAACTCAGACACTGCCATGTAGCTGGCAATGGACCTCAATGACTTGGATAGATAGTTGTCAATCATGGCCTGGATATCACCAACTAATTCAGGAGTTCTTTTCTTATCAGAACGATCAGAAAAAGTTTTCTGAGCTGCCGTCCCATCGTAATCACCATTAGACTCATCCAACTCTTTACGAACCCCCTGCACTGTCCCCAGATCGACACTCAAATACTCTGAAATATTCGGATTGGAGCGCCCGGCGCGAATGCCAAGCAGTACAGCACGTCATTTCCAAATATCTGGCAGAGTGAATTGCATCATGGTGATGTTTTTTCCACAGACGGTGCCCAGCTGACCCTACTATACTGTGTAGTTGGGAAAATCAAAAGCAAACAATGCGCATGCACGAAATTGAATTTATAAAATGACGACAATTTATCCATCGCACGCTGTATACCTGTGTGTATG
>NC_068988.1:91063551-91064854 GCF_001194135.2 Octopus bimaculoides
TATATATATATATATATGTGTACAAGGGTTGGACAAAGTAATGGAAACACCTTAAAATTTCAAACAAATTTATTTTAACATAGGGTAGGACCGCCTTTGGTAGTAATTACTGCTTGAATTCTACGAGGTATGGACTCGTACAAAGTTTGAATGGTTTCCAAAGGAAATTTTGTCCATTCTTCAGCTAAAAACAGTCTCCAGTTCTTGTAGTGATGCTGGTGGAGGATATCTACTTACTTGTTTTTCTAAATTGCACCATAAATGTTCAATAATATTGAGATCTGGGGACTGTGGTGGCCAGATAGAATGTTCAATTTTACTAGAATCTTCCTCGTGCCGTTCAGTAACAACTTTAGCTGTGTGAATTGGTGCATTACGATTCTGAAAGATTGCGTTCTCTTCCGGTAACAGTTCCGCAACCATAGGATGAATTTGATCAGGTAAAATGCTTAAATAGTCTTGACTATTGATTTTGCCATGAAGGGAAGGAAACCATTGGAAACCCCCCACCCAGATCATCACAGATCCTCCTCTATGTTTAACAGTGAGAAGAAGGCAGTCTGGGTCAAATGCTCCTTTTGACTGTCACATGTATACTCGGCCGGTGGTCGGAAATAAGGTGAAGGATGACTCGTCCGAGAAAATAACATTTTTTCACTGCTCTAGGGACCAATTCTGTAGGTTTTTACTCCACGCTAAACGCTTTGCAACGTCTGTTTTTGAAAGTAGTGGTTTTCTAATTGCAGCCCTCCCGTGAAATCCGGCCTTGAGCAGCTCTCGGCAAACATTCGAGGTGGTCATTAAGCTCTGCAGTAATTTTGAGAGCTGTACTTTTGTGATTCTTTCTATCAATTCGCGCAAGAGTCTGACGGTCCCTATCTGAAAGTTTTGGTTTTCTTCCGGAGTTTTGTTTCAACGATGAGATTTTTCCATCTTACTCAAAGTCTGTCATTACTTTCGAGGCAGTACTTCTTGATACACCAAACATTTCGGCTGTTTCGTTACGCTAGCGCCTGCCATACGAGCGCCAACAATTTGACCTCTTTGAAAGTCCGATAGATCTGCCATTTTAATGAATTTTAATTACCTTCTTCTGATGATATCTGAAAAGAAACAGCAACTTTAGCAAAACATATTAAGCAGCACTAATAATAAATTTTAAAAAAACATAAAAATAAACAAGCTTTTGGCAGTTTTATAGATATTTCAAAATTATGATGCTATGATGCTAGGTGTTTCCATTATTTTGTCCAACATCTGTATATACATACATTCATACATACATACATATATATACATATAC
>NC_068988.1:91064864-91069742 GCF_001194135.2 Octopus bimaculoides
TATACATATATATATATATATATATAAAGCAGTTGTTTACTGTCAACTTCATGTGACAGACCCATTAAGGGAATCATACTGCTGCTATTTAGCCCTGGAAGCTAGACCGCTTCCTGTTGGCCTTGACACATTTCCTGTGTCCTTATATTTGTGAAGAGGAGACAAGCTTCCCCACCCAGCTTTAGTCTGCATTCAGGGGCATGTTTCTGAGTCACTGCTCGTCATATGCATACGTACGTAAATAACCAGTAATCTATACATATAAATGTTCACTGATACATATATATACATATACACATATAAATGTTTGCTCATGCTGATGCTATGAAAATGCTGTCAAACGAAAAAGATTGTTTATTTCTAGATGCTCGGAGAGAAAAAGGAAGGCGAGGTTATTTGAGTGCTATAGATAGGAATTATGTTGCAAAGCAGCAGAGGAAACGCAAACAGGTAGAAGAGAAGAGAAAAGAAGCAGAGATTCTTCGTAAAGAAGAGCAATCACTTGTTACTTTGGAATATAGCAGTGATGACAGCTGTGGTGATTCTAATAACGAAAAACAACTTGCATCATCCAAAACTCCTCCCAGTAAAAAATCAAAAACTCATGATAATATCAGCTGATTTGGCTTAGAGTTGAGCCAAAATAAACGATTGCAGGGCAATGTTAGAAGTATCTGCCATTGCTTCAGCCTGTGGAAAAGATCTTCCATATGCATACGTACGTAAATAACCAGTAATCTATACATATCAATGTTCACTGATACATATATATACATATACACATATAAATATATACACGTGTCTGTGGAGTGCTCAGCCACTTGCACGTTAATTTCACGAGCAGGCTGTTCCGTTGATCGGATCAACTGGAACCCTCGTCGTCGTAACCGACGGAGTGCCAACAACAAATATCTTAGCGTTGTCCCAGATGTCAGTTATTTCTAAATACACAATATTTGATGATTTTACTGTTTACTTATGTGTAAGATAGAAAAGGTGACATAATGCATCTCTAATTGAAGAGAGTTCTTTTACTACTAATCTTTCCAATCATATATCCAATTAGTCACACCTGCTTTTCACTTCTTTTCTTTGAAATAGACGTGTTTAATTAAAACCCATCGGCAGTGTAGTGGTGACTCATCTACACACGACAAAAGCTATAACAATACTGATTAGGTAATACAGCCAACGGCGTGGAGTGAAGCGTAGGCTCATACAGGCAGGGAGAGGAGGAGCTCATTTGCCCGATATATGGAGTGTGTGTGTGTGTGTGTGTGTGTGTGTGTGTGTGTGTGTGTGCGTGCGCGTGTGTGCGTGTGTGCGTGTGTGCGTGTGTGTGTATGCCTCATTGCTCAGATGATTTGGTCATTGCACTAACTATTTCACATATTGATAAATCGAATACTTTCACTATCTCGATCAGAAGCTATTTATTCCGTTAAGTTTTATTTCATGCTGAAAATAAAATATTTAATCGATTGGTGGCAACACTAAATACTATGGAAATTTCTTCAGATTTCAGGCAACATGAGAGTAACTACATCTAATTCGAAATCAAATTACTAGGTACCATTGGTACAGTTGTCATAAGAAGGCTAAGATACGTTTCTTAATTAAGATCATAGAGTAAATTACACAAGTGTTAAGTGATGAAATTAAACCCAAAAACAAACTCAAGGAAAACCGAAGCAAAAGGAAAGCAACAGAAACAAACTAAAAATGAAAATGAAAGTAAAAAATGAAAAATTAAGAAATGGATAAAAAAATAAAAAAATAAAAGCGATATCTTTTTGTCACCAAATAAAATAGAGAGAAGGGAAACAGAAGGGAAATCTATAATTCAAGCAATTAAGAACATTGACAATCGTTATTTTATTTAAATATGCATTATCTTTGACCTGTTGGACGAGGTAGGTGTAGGAGTATATATTATCCACAGAGTGCATGATACCAATTCCAGAGCAACTAAACAAAGGAACAACTCTTTCAAGACCCACAAAAATTCGTTACCCTAAAGACAAGATATTCCACTTTAAATTTATATAGAAATTGTATTCACCTGTAAAAAAACAAAGAAAAAACAAAACAAATAGGAATCTCTCTCATTCAAGACGCAACATCTCCCCAAATCGAGGTCATCAGTTGACGCTACACACGAGAAATTTTAACCGTAATGACCACTTCGGACAGGATCGACCACAATTGATGTTGTACCAAAATTTATAACTACTATGGCAACTTTAAACAGGTTCGACCACAACCAAGAAACTACAGTAGACCAAGATTGTCAGAAGAGCAGTCAACAGGAATATTAATGCATTGAATCAAAAACCGAGGAGTTACTTTTTAGACATAGTAAATAAAAACCAAGATACTCGATGGCACAGACCGAGTGTAAGATTCCGAAGTTTATAAATCTTTCACATATAAATCTGTCAACGCAACAATAAAAATTTTCTCGAAGGGATTAAATTTCACCCATAACCACAAAATTCCAATGTCTAGGAATTTTGTAGGAAACTCAGCGCAGCGGAAGAATTATTTGACAATGATCGATCAATCTTCATAGTATAATTAATTACAGTCCGACAAAAGGTAAAAACCAAACTGTGAACACATTGTGTGATTTTGTAACCAATCTCTCCTATAATTTACTACCACATCCGAAATCTAAACCAAATACCAGCCAAGAAGAATGGGAAATCTTCAATGATCTTAAGGGTAATAACAATAAAGTTATTAAAAATGCTGATAAAATTTGTGCTATAGTCATTATGAATTGGATCAGTACATAAACACTGCACCAGCTCTTCTTATTATGAAAAAGTTGGCAATTACCAACAATTCAAAATAATGAAAATGCATACTATCCTCATCGAACAGTTTCAAAAACGGCTTAACGGAATAGGAAAAAGCCTCTTTAACATCGATGTGGGAAAGAATTTATCATTGAATGATTAAAGTTCATCCTACAAAATAATTTATTTAACATCAACGACAGCACCTACAGACAAATATCTGTGACTGCTAAGGTTGACGGAAGTAGCCTCCATTTTTACCAACTTTGTCATGTCATACTAAAAAGTTCAAATATACGAACACATCAGAATGAAATTCGGCAATGACTTCCATAACTACTTACTCGCCAACTGGTGAGTGTGATGGGATTACGTAGCAGTGTGTGGCGGGGATTTCATAGGTCAAACGAGCTTGAATTTGAGGGTCGGGATGACAGTACACAAGCAAAAGATTCGTGATCCCACAACTAGGAAAATTCCGTAAGTAAACATCTAGATCTGAGCTCCACGAACAAACATCCGAAATACCAAATATTCCCTCTATATCAATGCCCCGGAAACACTTCAGCCCACTTCTAATTAAACAAGGAAAATATTTTCATTAAGAAATATGAACCATAACTTAATACTCTATAACAAAACACCAGATTGAGAAAACTCAATTTATTCACGAAAAACGACCGAAAACAACGAATATAAATCACAAGTTGAAGTAACGGGCTGCCTCCTGGACTTGAAACCCTAACTTCAAACTGCAGTAAATTAACAACTTGCACCTTCTCAAACACCAGTTTCTGGCGTCAACTTAGACTTAACCAATTAGACGTTTTCTGATCAAAACTGGATTCTCGGGGGAAAAAAAAACATTGAGCTGACCAAAGCCAGTGTCTTCTTAAGAAGTCAATCAACCGGAACGCTGGGCGACTGTCAAACAAAAATGGGTTACCAAAGCCTTACTCAAAAACAAATAATGCAGAAAATCAATGAACCAGAGCACCGGATCTCTTCTGGTCAAAAAATGTGATTAAAAAAAAAGCGGATTAAAAAATGACGTCACCAGGAAGTCAACATGACAGTGGAGACAAACAAGGAAACCGAACGAAAACAAGCGTAGTGGGGTCGATAGACCAGAATGAGAGGAAAATAGTGAATGCTGTGAGAAACATTTTTTGAAAAGAGAAAAGATTAGAGAGAGAGAGAGAGAAAAAAAACACGTCCGTTCTTTTGAACGTCTGTGCAGGAAAAGAAAGATGGTCACGTGAGGAAAAGAAAGATGGACGATGGTCACGTGTAAGCAACGAGAGAGAGAGAGAGAGAGAGAGAGAGAGAGAGAGAGAGAGAGAGAGAGAGAGAGAAGAGAAAGAGGGGTAGAGAGACAGAAAGACAGATAGAAAACTGTTCCCGAGTGTTAAAGTAAAATCTAAATTTTTCTTCTAGGATGCATCAAATCGTTTTGATGTATGTCGTTTTTTGTCGTTTTCAGAATCTCTCTCCACTACATCACATCAATCCCCACCACCACTATCACCTTCATCACAACAACAACCACCACCACCACCACTACTATCAGCAACACCACGTCACCACCACACATGCTACCACCACTGCCCCTTTCCACTATCAATATGAGTTGTGTATCTTTTGTGTGTTTCCGTGTAGTAGAAATCACTTGTATTGATAAGTGCTCTATTAGTAGGTTAACAACAGGATCTGATGCTAATATCACCTCATTCTCTGTTGTACACTTGACCAAGCAACTTCGCAGCAACATAGCATCATATCTGTAAAAGAAACTATGAAGGAAGCAGCTGTACTGTTCCAAATTGCCACATTGATGGCATGTCTGTATGTCAACGCTAGCACTTTCATCGTCAACAACAACGACACCAACAGCAAAAGCAGCAACAATAACAACATTGACGACGATGTCGACAACAACACCAAAAAAGGGACGTCAGAATCTTCAGTTGTTTCATCCAAGATCTGTAACCTGAATTCGTCGCTTTGTGGAAGCGGCGAAACGTGTGTAATATATGACACTATTTTTCAGTGCCGTACGTTAACTGCCAGAGAACAG
>NC_068988.1:91071474-91074122 GCF_001194135.2 Octopus bimaculoides
CTCTCTCCCTCTGACTCTCTCTCTCTCTGACTCTCTCTCTCTCTCTGACTCTCTCCCTCTCTCTGACTCTCTCTCTCTCTCTGACTATCTCTCTCTGACTCTCTCTCTCTCTGACTCTCTCCCTCTGACTCTCTCTCTCTCTGACTCTCTCTCTCTCTCTGACTCTCTCCCTCTCTCTGACTCTCTCTCTCTCTGACTCTCTCCCTCTCCATGACTCTCTCTCTCTCTGACTCTCTCTCTCTCTCTGACTCTCTCTCTCCCTGACTCTCTCTCTCTCTCTGACTCTCTCTCTCTCGCTTTCGTTCTTTACATGAGTGTGTGTATGTATATACGGGAGCAGAATAAAACGAGAATTTACTTAAGTGTTTTTATTACAGCAACGTGTATTATTTAATTTTACACGTATTTCCCTAGCGAACACCAGTACGTTGTCCAATAATCCAGTACGTTGTCCAATAATCCAGTACGTTGTACGATAATCCAGTACGTTGTACGATAAACCAGCAGAGGAGTATACTAATTCAATTCGATACTACATACCAAACTAGGTTAGCTGATAGAGCGAGGAAACAAATGTGTGTAAACTGAAGAGAAAATTCTTTTTTTATCAATTCAGTTAAGGAGGTAGTATTTTTGTGTTATCTGTGAAATTAAAAGAAAGCAAGTAAGAGGATAATAATGAAGCTCTGTGTCTTAGAGCAAAAGAGGTTCAATTAAGGTCATAATTGCAAAAAAATAAATAAATAAAAAAAATAAATAAATAAAACCTCTATGGATAAATCGTTTAGAACAGAGTGTTGTGTGGACAGTATATTAGTTAGGAAAAGGCGGTGAGATATATACGCTGTTAAATTAGCCATGTACACTTGTACATTTATTTATTTATCTACACATACACACATACACGCAGTACACACACGCACAATATTTATATGCACATGTGTTCGTAGATAAACATATATACATATATATAAATAAAAATATGTATAATATGTATAATATATATATATATATATATATATATATATATATATATATATGTATGTATGTATGTATGTATATAAAATGTCTGTATGTATTTAAAATTTACCTACACACACACGTGTATATATATATATATATATATATATATATATATATATATATATATATATATATATATATATATATATATATATATATATACACATACACACACATGTGCATATATGTATTTATATATACATATACATATATATATTATCCGAAATGTACAGTATTATATGTCCATCACGTTGAAATCTCCCAATATGACCAGCATGTTAGAAATTGGTACTTTCCTCAATAATTGTGCTACAGTTTCATCAGAATGGGACATTGTTGGTGCATAAATACTGACAACAATAAGAAACCTACCTTTTGTCAGTTTAATACGGCATGACATGGTTCGTTCAGATATACCACTTGGAAGCCCTGCAATGGAGGATACTAATGAATTCTTGAGAGCAAGCCCAACACCAGATTCTCTATGCTGACACTTAGGTAGGCCTCTCCAAAATATAGTATATCTATAAGTAGGTTCATTTATTTGACCCTCACCAGAGAGACGAGTTTCAGAGAGCGCAACTATATCAAGGGAATATTTCTTAAGCCTACATGCAATAAGAGCAGTATGTCTTTCTGGCCTCTTGTTGAAATTATAATCAAGAAGTGTGCGCACATTCCAATAGCCAAAATTCAAAAGATGTTTATTTTTACTTTTTCTTGAAGATTGTTTGACTGCGGTGGGACACCTGCCGAGCCAGACCTGTTCCCCTGGCGTTTCAAAGCCTTTTTTGCCATTTTATGAATTTGAGACATTTTAGAGTAAGTTACAAGTGGATTTTTAGGTCTCTGCCAACCAACCGATTCAATGATTTTACTAAGATCTGGGGTACAGGAAGTACCTGTGCAGATGAATAGTTTTCAGTGGGTGTAGCTTGCACTGTACTACCCCCACCTATTGGCCAAAGAAGACTTTCGCCGGTATGACATGAAAATTGACAAAACCAGGAACATCCAAGGCCTCAGGTTTTATTTCAGAGTTTCCTTCTCCTAAATAGATTATCAACCAAGGTTAAAGAGCTTCTACCTGTCCATGAGGTAAGCTATCCCATTCTAGATACCAAACCGACACTTAAACACTCTATAAAGTGGTCAAATATCACTCCGGTGACCGACGAAGAGTAGCTCATACATACATAAAAAAAGAAAAGGACGATGTGATTTGCAAATATAAATAAGAATGAAATATAAATAATATATATAAATATAAAAAAGTAAAAGATATGCAGTTTAAAAATATAAATAAAGTAAGATTTAAATATAATTAATATGTATATAAATGCAAAAATATACATATATTTATACATATAAGAAAAAAAGAAAAGTACGATATGCGAATGAGAATTAAATAAGAATTAAATATAAATATATATAAATATAAAAAAGTAAAAGATATGCAATTGAAAAATATAAAGATTTGTTTTCTTATATATATATATATATGTGTGTGTGTGTGTGTGTGTGTGTGTGTGTGTGTGTATGTATGTATATTTTTACATTATATACATACATACACATATGTGTAAATATATTTGTTTCAAATCTTGGCACACAGCCAGTAATTT
>NC_068988.1:91074394-91080955 GCF_001194135.2 Octopus bimaculoides
TATATATATATATATAAATTGTAAATGCAAAAATAAAAGCAAAAACACAACGGATTCTGCGGTACACGTGTTTCAAGCTTTATAGTTGTTACATCAGTGTATAATTGACAATATAAAGCTATCTTCAGCCGCAAATGTATTCTCTCCCAAGAATTATATCACATAGGCGTTAAAGGAGGAAGAAAGGTGAGATATAAGAGGTGAGGTTCCGTTTGGTATTTTGCATTGTACTATACCTCGTAGAATTCTTAATTTGATATATTTATACATAATTTCCTCGGTACTCCGAAATATATATATATATATATTTATATAGTCAGAATGAGTATATTCAAACTTCCTATAGGGATATTCATCCAAGATGCACTGGTTTAATAGATTAAATATTGAAGAGATAATTCTTGAATGAATATATTATATAGAATATCGTAAAATATCAAACATTTTTTATCGAATTGAAAAACATATATCAAATAGATACAAATTAATTTAGTAATTAATCAACATATTCACCAACAATTGTTTCATTTCAGAAACAAAATTAAAATTACAAAACATATACAAATTTATAATTTTGCATTTTAAATACTTTGTAAGGAAAATCATCAGGTTGTGCAGAGGACAATAAGGATTACATTAGGATACTTTTGGAATACACAGAATATATAGACATCTGCGTATCCTGAAGATTTTTCCTTACAAGGTATTTAAAGTGCAAAATTATATTCTCTTTTTTTTTCTCTCTCTTACTTGTTTCAGTCATGTGACTGCGGCCATGCTGGAGTACCGCCTTTAGTCGAGCAAATCAACCCCGGGACTTATTCTTTGTAAGCCTAGTACTTATTCTATCGGTCTCTCTTGCCGAACCGCTAAGTGACGGGGACATAAACACACCAGCATCGTTTGTCAAGCAATGCTAGGGGGATAAACACAGACACACAAACACACACACACACATATATACATATATACGACGGGCTTCTTTCAGTTTCCGTCTACCAAATCCACAAGGCTTTGGTCGGCCCGAGGCTATAGTAGAAGACACTTTCCCAAGATGTCACGCAGTGGGACTGAACCCCGAAACCATGTGGTTGGTAAGCAAGCTACTTACCACACAGCCCATATATGTTTTGTAATTTTAATTTTGTTTGTGAAATGAAACAATTGTTGGTGAATTTGTTGATTAATTACTAAATTAATTCGTATCCATCAGATCTCTCTGGTTTCTAACTTCACACACACACACACACACACACACACACACACACACACACACACACACACACACACACACACACACACACACACACAGACACACACACACACACACACACACACACACACATATATATATATATATGTATGTATGTGTGTATATATATATATATATATATATATGTTTGTGTGTGTGTGTGTGTGTGTGTGTATGTGTGTGCGTGTGTATGGTTGTAGTCTTATGTGTTCGTACTGATATCCATAGATATGTATGTATATTATAGTCGATTGGTGACTCGTAATCTTGTCTCTAGTCTATTGATTACTGCTCTACTAACTTTAACGTTTATGATGGTTTAGCCCACTAGCATCACTGTTTGAAAACTATAATGAGATGTCTATATGATGAGATGTCTAGACAGTCTGCCATGATCTATAGTACGTAATCTTCCAGCGATGAACTCCAGAAATTATATTCTTACTCTTTATTTGTATATTTTTATATGTTATTTGTTATTTTTTTTCTCTCTTTTCCATTTTATATTGTTTCTTTTCTGTCTTCTTTTATTTTATTTATTTTGTCTTGTTTTTTTGCTTGTTTTGTTTTTTGATTTTTTAACCTTTTATAGAGCAAATTTGTAATTGTAATTTATATTCCAAAAATCTTTGGTGATGTGATTATTAAACACGGTAATATAATTCTTGTTATATGATTATACTTGAAATTGCAGTTTTACATAAGAATTATTGAAACAATTGTAGAAATGAATATTTTGATTTATCACTGATATTGTTTCCTGTTACTCTTTCATATATATGCTTGAGAGAATGTATGTTTGTATATCTAATTATGGGTATAGAGAAGACGAATTACAGAGAGAAAAATAAAGAGAAGTACAAGTGTATATGCGTATGTATTTAACGCATACATATATAAGTTTGATATACGCCCTGGCTTTCTTTGTATTTATCACCAGTTATGGGTGTGTGTGTGAGGTAGAGAGTGACTCTGTTTATGGTGTATGAAGGAATTATTTTTCTCACTCTTTACCATGTATATTTATTCTTTTATTTCTGTTTCCTTATTTACTTCTTGAAGTCTACATTGACTAGGGTGCGTGAAGGCATAATAAGATATAGTACCCTATTTAACCTAACATCCTATCCTATCGCTTTTTAAATTTCCTACATGCAACTTTCCCGTCGAAAAGCTTTTGGTAAACTTCGACATACAAAATTAAATGCTCTGCATTCAAACGCATTGAGTAATGTTTTGATTTACAGATATTTAGATCTTTAACTTCGAATGCCTAAAATATGATGTGTATGTGCACATACAGATTGTAATCCCAACCCTCTATGATATAACGCATCATGTGAAGGTTGTAAATGAATCTATTGGGAATCGCTCTTGCTTTTTGCTTCACCAACGACAAGTAACAAGTAACAATCGTCTTGTTAACATCTAACCCAAAATACTAAACCCTGCATTTAGCAGGATTATGGTCTGGAAATTAATTAGATCATCCCCTTTTGTTGGTGACCTTTCCCCCCAGAATTAAAATAGCATAGTTCACAGAATTGAGAATTTTTCCGTTCCGTTACCAATTGCAATAGATGTTTGCCGACCTTGTGAAGCAAGTCTGGCATATAGCCTTAAAACTCATACTTTAGATCAACAAAGCCATAATTCGGTCTTTAACCAACCAGGATGCTCGCGTGCCACTCGATTCTAAGCAGATATGTGCCGCATTCCAGCAGCACTTTGCTCAACTGTTTGAAGTAAACTATAGGTCTAAGGCGGTTATGGACTTTAGAGCCTACCATGACGGTCTGTCGCGACTCCGAAGGACACTGTAAAAAGTTAATAACAACTTTGTACTCCATCGATCTATCGCTTAAGTTCAGTAAAGTGCTGCTGGAACGCTTCACATATCTGCCTGGAACCGAGTAATACGCGCGCACGCTGTTCGGTCAAAGACCGAATTGTGGCTGTGTTGCAACGAACGCCCTGCCTCCGCTACTTGTGCCCATCGAACAACTTTCGTTTCCTTCTGTTTTAATGAATGAGCTCAAACCCAGACCAGACCACACAGCCTTTGTGTTTCACATTAGTCGCAATCCCTTTCCTAATCGCCTCTTCTGCCTTGTTATATAGCCTCTCCTCAAGTCTATTAATGTAATATTTCTCTCTATCACTTGTTCTTTACTTAACGCTATCGATCCATATAATTGCCCTCTTCAAGGCTTTCCACCGCCTGTTGTTGACTACCATCCCCGTCAACTGCAACTTGACTGGTTGACTAATTCGATCTCTTTTGCGCTTCGGGAAGTCGCGTTCAGCTACTAACAACCGGAAACTTGTCTTTTAGTTTTATCGCAGTCAACTCCACGGGTTTCAAATTTGCGACCTGTGTAGCCAAGTAGTTTAAAATGTGGACATTCTACATCATCCCTATTAGCTAACCGAACGAACAACACAGTCAAATTATGATCTTGGGGACCATTGTGGTTGCTTCACGTTCGAAATGAATTACAGGGCGTACCTGTCAGACAGTTGGAAATGTTTGAATAGATTTTCTATTCTTTTGACACCTTTCTTCTATGGGTTCCTCCTACACAGTATCCGTCATGCATCTAAAATAGAATTCCAATCATCCTCTAGTACTAAGAAGTATACAGACCTCTAATGAATCCCGGTCGTCCAGTCTCGGTCGATGCATAGACCACCGTTAATTTAAAGGCACTGCCTTTACCGTCCCGAGGGACAGTACCGCCGATTTATCTCCTTCATTCGGCAAGATCGAGCGTAAGCCAAACCCATTTTTTCTGGAGAAGCGCTGCCACTTTACTGCCCGATTCCGTCAGACCACAAGATTTGTCTGTCTCGTAGTTGTCAAAAATGGGGATGAATGTGTGTGTTCAAGAATTTCTGGTTTGAGTAATAGGTTCCACATTTATATTTAGTGATCTAAAGTCGCCGAGCAAGTGATTTAATTTCCAATCTGACCCCAAACCACGTACATTTACAGATTCTTCTCCGAGTGGCACCATATTTATTACAGAAAACAGGAGAGGTTACTCAACTTCGTCATCGAGAATAGCACGTCATTTGCATCCTTTTCCAGGTAGATGTTCTATTACAAGTCCTTGTAATAGTGTTTTGTTTACTATTTTTCTTAAACTTGCAACACTTCCTGAGATATTGTCCATGAGAGTATGATAAATTACATTTAACGTTTTCGTTAATTATAGTATATTTTTCTTATTAATTATGCATTTTACATCGTATGAAGAAGTCTATAATGCTAATGTAACCATAGTTTAAAATTACTTCTCATGTGAGAATTTCTGTTACTCAGCGCTCACAAATGTCCATTTCACAAATGTTTGAAAATTACGGACACAAAATATGTTCGTTGAATAACATCAAATTATTTAAATTAATTTCAAATAATATTCCATATAAGAAATATTATAAGCAGCAATTTGAAGCGAAAAATTGAAACGGACCTTTTAATGAGGCCAACAACCTGTTTATAGTTCTTGCTTAGAAACCATGTTACAGATTACGATGCGAGGTACCTTCTCCTCGAATTAAATATCATTTGTTTCTGGTATTTTAAGTGTACTATTTCATTGTATAAGCGAGGGAGAGGGGGAGAGAGAAAGAGAGGTAGACAGACAGACAGACAAACAAACAGGGAGGCAGAGACGGAAAGGAAGAGAGAGACAAACAGAAACTATTTTGATTGGTACCTTACCTGGTTATAAATAAGTAATGCAACTACGTAGGCTGGATATATTACAGTTAACTGTCATATAGATTCTGTGCATTATTATACCTATATACAACGAGGTGGACGGGACAGGTGAGGCACAAATTACAGTAAACTACTTACAGCTTAATATAGTGGGTATTGATAGTTGAATATGCGTTCGGTTCTCAATAAATGGAAGTAACACAATCTGTTCTTAATTACAGATACAATCCAGGGCAAATCCTTCGCGACAGTTATTTCAACTGCTGTGGCTGTTACCGGAATGCTATTAATTTTACTCGGAATGTATCTGGTGTGGAAGAGACGGTTTCGATTCTCTATGAAGTTTGCATACTATTTTCAACCTTATGCAGATAAAGGTAAGTTTCATAAGTAATAACTGAAAGTTAACTTTTAGCCAATGGAGTGGTGCTTTATAACTTCGATACTGTGACTGTGTGCCGTGTATGTTATAGGTAAACAGCTGCGTATTTAGAACAACTTTTTTTTAACTATTGCTGGTGTGTGCTTCCAGGACGGCCATAAAACAGACAGGCCCATGGTGCATAAACGGTGAGTCGAGTGAAAATGTATAACTTTGTTGTTTGTTTAAAAGGGATTCGATTCCAGGAAGGACTGTCGTTAGTGATAATATCCTTAATTTAGGTTTTGTGCACTAATGTACTTTAATCTAGTTAGACACCGTTTTGCTCCTTCTGACATATAGAGGTGAATCATATATAATACAGTGTTGCAGTCAAGTTTATGTATGTTGTACTCAGTCTATTGCCCATTCTAATTCAGTTGGTTTTGTTAATGTCTACAACAGAAGCATTCAAAGCGAATGCAGTCCGAATGTGATAGCCGCTGCTCAGCTTCACAAATTATTGGCACTGTGTATTCCACTACTGTGTTTGAGGCTAATACCGCTGATTATTTTGCTGCTGTATTACTGTTATTGCTTTGGTTTTTCTTTTTAATCATACAGGCTAGGTCTGGGGTTCTCAGTATACTGTTGTAGTAGATTTTTGATGTCTTGTTTCTTGTGGACGTGTGGATGCTTGCAGTGACAGGGACGTCAAAGAATAGGGTTTGCTGCAATGGCAAAGTGGTTTGTAATTGAGAATTTTGGTTTCGTTCGGTAGACAGTCTATGAAGTAGATCTCTGCACAACATGTAATGTTTGTCAAGTACACCATTTTGAATTCTTTGTGGTTTATTACAAATTGACTGGGTCTAAGGAAGGACTGGATAACCGATGATACCTTAAATGTGTGGAGGCGCAATGGCTCAGTGGTTAGGGCAGCGGACTCGCGGTCATAGGATCGCGGTTTCGATTCCCAGACCAGGCGTTGTGAATGTTTATTGAGCGAAAACACTTGAAGCTCCACGAGGCTCCGGCAGGGGATGGTGGCGAACCCTGCTGTACTCTTTCATCACAACTTTCTCTCACTCTTACTTCCTGTTTCTGTTGTGCCTGTAATTCAAAGGGTCAGCCTTGTCACACTGTGTCACTCTGAATATCCCCGAGGGTACACGTGTCTGCGGAGTGCTCAGCCACTTGCACGTTAATTTCACGAGCAGG
>NC_068988.1:91081807-91082738 GCF_001194135.2 Octopus bimaculoides
TAAGAATATCTGACACTTATTCTGTAGAAATGATAAAACTCCGAGTTTCGGATGCCGGGGCGGAAACCCACGCCACCATCTCTTCAGTTATCTGGCCATTGAAAAATGCTTTGAAAATGACCGTTAAACAAAGGGAAATCACTGTGTGGTTGACCGTTATTAAGACAAAAGAGCTACAGACCGCTAAGTAAGGGGAGGGAGTAAAGGTAAGGGAGTAAAAATGTCCATAGTATTCGCGTAAGCGCACCAATCCGTACATTCGCCTATATGTATATACTCATCCACCCTTGCTTGAAACACACACATGTTCACCCACACGTTCGCCAAAAAGATACATATATATCAAGGAGATCTTGTGCATCTGAAACCCGAGTGTCTCCTTGGTCAGCTGAAAGCAGTTTTTGCATAAACTTGGCAGATACGCGTCTCAAAGCCAAATCTTCTGTGATAATGGACTGAACTGAACCGTAACTAAACTGCACATCCTCTGATGACTCACGGTTGGTTATTCGACGATTTCCCTTCACAGCTGCGCGCTCATCTACGATGTTTTTCTGTTCTGCTGATTTCAGGTCTCCCAGAAAGTTCGTCACTATCAACATCTTTTCGGCTCATACACCTCTCCACTTTCTGCAACTTTCCGTAGGCCTTCGAGCAGTTATCTCCAAGCTTTTGACAAAATTTGATCCAGATTCATGGTCAATGCGACGATATATATATATATATATATATATATATATATATATACCCGCATACACGGGTATACCCGCATACACACCCACGCACACACGCGCGGATACGAGCGTGTGCGCGGGCACTTGCGTATATAAATGTATGTGCGTACATGCGAGAGTATGCGCATATAGACGCGTTTTACCCTTATAGCTTTTTCACACTTTTTTTCTGTATTTTGCTTTTAGCCCTATTTTGT
>NC_068988.1:91082926-91091017 GCF_001194135.2 Octopus bimaculoides
GTGCGAATATTGACGTGTGTATGAAATTTTTTTGCGTGCGTGTGTATGGGTGCGAGGGTGTTGCACGCGTGTGTGTGGGTGTGTATGCGGGTATACCCGTCATTGCGTGTATATATCTATATATATATATATATATACATATATATATATATATATATATATTTGGCGAACGTGTGGGTGAACATGTGTGTGTTTCAAGCGAGGGTGGTTTAGTATATACATATAGGCGCATGTACGGATTGGTGCGCTTACGCGAATACTATGGACTTTTTTACTCCCTTACCTTTTCTCCCTCCCCTTACTTAGCGGTCTACTTATGTGCCAACCACGTTCCCCATTGGGAAATAGTATTGGATAAATCATAGGATCTGAATGCTGCGATAGATACGATATTTGTTGTCTTTGTTCACCTCGTGGATATATAACTATATCACGATAAACTGGAGGTGCACCATGTTCACCTACAAATATAGCTGCAATTTCATTATTTACTGGGTTATCGTATCTCCTGGCATCTGGGCCTGATATGAAATGTATAGTTACTTTCTTCGGATTAACATTTTCTCTGGCTGCTATTTCTTCTTCTTGTTCAACAGTGCGCATATTTAAATGTGATGCAGTATATGGATCATTCAACGTGACTGAAGAAATCTTTTCCATTACTGACTGCATGCAATTAATATTTTCAGGCACTTCAGCTCTTGTTTGTAAGGCCTCTTTAGAATCAACAATATAGAGTTGAGCATGTCTTCTGGGTTCATTGTTTTCAGGATGTAAGTTGCTTGCGTGATGATAGACTTGTCTTTGCAAGTGGAAACAGTATGGACCACGACCAGGGGGTGATGTAACATTGGCTCCAAATGGGGCGAATGAATACATTGAATTATAGTTTCTGATGTTCTATCTAAAGTTCATTCCTTCAATGTCAGTATTCTCCAAAAGTTGTCTTAACTGGTCAGGAAATTCTTGTAGATTCGGCAAAGAAACCTTACCATTATGGCAACAATTAATTGCTTACTGCGGAAATCTACGTGCATGACAGTGCGGGCATATGTTCATCTCACCAATCGTAAATTGAGAATTTTGCTGTTCTTTTATTATATTCCATCTTCTTATTTGAGCTCTGTCTATCATAAGATAGTTCTGTGTTTCAGCTTCTTCCATATTTTTGCTTCTTTCTTGAACTCTGTTTCCCATATCTTGAAAGTAATTCTGCCTTTCATCTTCGTCCATATGTTGCCTTCTGTTTTGAACTCTGTTTCTCATATTTTCTAAGTACAGCTGCCTTTGCTCTTGACTCATATGTACTCGATTCTGTTGATTTCTATCCCTCTTATTTTGAAAATACACTTCTCTTTGGTCCTGGCTCGTTGTTCTATCCTTTGGTGATTTAATCCCCTCCTATCCCGTAGGACACGCTCCCTCTCCTCTTGAGTTATTTCGCTTTTTGTGTGTCTCGTCCTCGCGCGATTTTTGTTCCTTATTTCTTCCTGCTGGTCCTCGCGCAATCGTTCTCCCTCACGTGCTACGTCTCTCATGTGATTATCCATATTTTAAATCTTGCTATTAAAACAATAAATTTCCAAAATGATTCACAGTGTTTCAACTGGAAAACATATACGAATGTATTAGTGTTTATTTCCACCACGCGACACTTATTATCGCAAACATGTTTTAACTAACCTAAACTATACACACACACAAATAATTCATATATATATATATATATATATATATATGTGTGTGTGTGTGTGTGTGTGTGTGTGTGTGTGTGTGTGTGTGTGTGTGTGTGTGTGTGTGTGTGTGTGTGTGTGTGTGTGTGTGTGTGTGTGTCTGTGTGTGTCTGTGTATTTCCTTTAGTTTTTGTTTACTTACACACATCAAGTAAGTGTGACGCACAAAACATGTATGAACAAAAGCAAGAAGTTAGCGTATTAATATTATTGATACTACGTCAGCTCCACTGTTTGTTTGACCAGTCCTGCGTTATCAATGTATGATTTGGAATATCAGTTGTCCTCTGTTCACCCAATAGACAAAAACGAGTATTTAGACGGAATGAGTACCTACTTAACGTCCAGTTGTCGCAGCAAAATTAACGAGTCAAAATGCCTTCAGGACGAAAGAGGGATGCATTTAGCAAAAGACTGCTATATCATGCTTATATTCAGTAAGCCTCTGAGTCATTCTCGTCAAGGTCAAAACAGGCCTGTCATTGTTACCATGTAGTACATTTCAATTAATGAATGCTTTCTTTATGCTGTGTATATTGACTATTCTTGTTGTGACTGTGTATTGTATGTGTAAAGAATCATTTATTCATTGAAGGATTGCATGTACTAGAACAGAAATAATGGCGACTCTTTAGACGGGGTTCTTCTCTGAGGTCGATTCAAGTGGATTTCCTTCCGAACATGGTGTTGTTCATTTGTGACTGAGTGAATATATTGTTTGATTCTGCTGATATTTCCATAATGCTGTAGTGTTGTGTTGGCAGTGAAATTAGTATATTGAATATACGAGGTGGTGCTGAAAAGTTCCTGGTTGAAGGTCCAACCTTCCGAGTTCTTTTACAGGGCTTAGAAAAACTGAAGAGCCGCTGCAATAAGTGTGTGAATCTGAGAGGGGAATATGTTCAATAAAATCCTAATTAACTGATCCTCCTGTATTTTCTTTTACCCAAAGTCAGGAACTTTTCAATACCCTCTCGTATATTATATTTCTTTATTGTATAGAGGGAATCTTACGAGGAATATTTTTATTGCCTAAGTTGTTTTTACTGATTTGTGAAGTTTATGTGCAGAATATGTAGAGTATAGGTTATTTTATTACATTTAGTATGTCTTATGTAAATTATGTTTTTCGATATGCTTCATGATATTTCTTCTGGCTCTACATTCTGTGATCAAATTCCGGCGAGGACAACTTTATTTTTATCCCTCCGAAGTCGATAAAATACGGTACCAGTTAAGTACTAATACGTTGATGGTATCCACTAACCCCTCTCTTCGAAATTACTGGCTTTCAGTCTATATCAGAAACTATTAATTAAGAAAATATTTCCAATTTTGCCCGTAATTTTGAGATTATTAACATCCTTAAGAAAACATCCAGGTTTTATAGCCAAAGCATAGCTCATTGACTCTCATTAAATCCAGAATATTTAAAGTAGAAATAAAAATACTTCATTATATAGGCGCAGACATTGCTGTGTGGTAAGAAGTTTACTTATCAAACACATGGTTCCGGGTTCCATCCCACCTTTCGCACCTATTTTCTACTATAGCCTCGGACCGACTACAGTCTTGTGAGTGGATTTGGTAGACGGAAACTGAAAGAAGCCCATCGTACATGTACATATGTGTTTGTGCGTGCGTCTTTGTCACCACCACTGCTTGACAACCGGTGTTGGTGTGTTTATGTGCCCGTAACTTAGCGGTTCGGCAAAAGAGTCCGATAGAATAAGTATTAGGCTTTAAAAGAATGAGTACTAGGGTTGATCCGTTGGACTGAAATTCTTCAAGGTGGTGTCCCAGCATGGCTGTAGTCTAATGATTGAAGCAAGTAAAAGAATAAAGGAATAGATCGTATTTATTACTCAATCTGTTCTATAAAGTGTCAGATAATTTCCCTCGTACATTAATTCCTGTAAGATTTATTATAGATATCAAATCTTTGATTTTCTTTTTTCTTGCGTTTTTTTTTTTATTTTCAATTTTTTTATTTTCTAATTTGATGTCTCTACTAAGAAGAGGAATGTGTGCTTCTGATGACACTGAAACGGATGAGATAAAAATAAAGATGAAATTAAGTCCGTTCTGTTGTTATACCGACGTGTACTCATTAATAGACTAATAGTTCTCAAATTTTCTCAAATATTGTTAAAAATGTGTATGGATCCCTAAAGGCTTTTTTTATATTTCTATGTTGATAAAGTGGAGTGGCTGTGTGGTAAGTAGCTTGCTTACCAACCATAT
Source organism: Octopus bimaculoides (assembly GCF_001194135.2). Classification (NCBI taxonomy): domain Eukaryota; kingdom Metazoa; phylum Mollusca; class Cephalopoda; order Octopoda; family Octopodidae; genus Octopus; species Octopus bimaculoides. Next base: position 91,086,904 of record NC_068988.1, read on the forward strand.
GGTTCCGGGTTCATTCCCACTGTGTGGCACCTTGGGCAAGTGTCTTCTACTATAGCCTCGGGCCGACCAAAGCCTTGTGAGTGGATTTGGTAGACGGAAACTGAAAGAAGCCTGTCGTATATATATATATATATATATATATATATATGTATGTATGTTTGTGTATATGTTTGTGTGTTTGTGTTTGTCCTCCCAACATCGCTTGACAACTAATGGTGGTGTGTTTACGTCCCCGTAACTTAGTGGTTCGGCAAAAGAGACCGATAGAATAAGTACTAGGCTTTCAAAGAATAAGTCCCGGAGTCGATTTGCTCGACTAAAGGCGGTGCTCCAGCATGGCCGCAGTCAAATGACTGAAACAAGTAAAAGAGTAAAAGAGTAAAAGAGTTTCAGAAAAGTAAAGGAGTGTCAGAAAAAGTCAGTGACGATTGGCCCTACCGCTTCATTTTGGTACAAAACCCTTTAAAATTTGATGTAAAGAGAGAAAGTAGAATTCTCTTGTTTGTCTTGGCATTTTGTCTAACCATACAATGGTTACATTGTTTTGCAGATCGGAAATCCTATTTCACATAACACGTGGCTCGAAATGGGAGTAGTGCTTTAAAAGCACTTTCTGTGGATATCATCAGTTTGTCATCATCACCTACACAATCGGCGCCACCGCCTCCGCCACCGCCTCCGCCACCCACAACAATCATCACGCTCTTCAAAATCGTCTTTGTCCTCGTCGCCGTCATCATCCTCCTCCTCCTCCTCCTCATCATCATCATCATAGTGTGTTTGTATTTTTTGTAGAACATTGGCTTTTGACAAGTCTCCTAATGCTCTCTGTTCCGTGATTTTCTTTTCACGTGCTTCCATATCATTCCATCGTGTTCTTCATCTCATTCCTCTTTTGCCATGTGATTCTAGCCTCGTTATCCATGTGATTCTAGCCTCGTTATCCATGTGATTCTTCACATGTGATTTTCGGACGTCTCCCCTGGGTTCCAGTCCCAAGTTGCTTTCACTTCTTCTCCAGTAATACTAATTGTAGCAAAAGAAATGATAATACTCCCATTTGTGTAATTCAAAACAATACACTCGCTCGTTAATACAGATTTGATTTCTTCGCTTCAGCTAAATGTGTGTAACGTCATTGTTATTGTTTTCGGTTACATTATCGATCAAAAGTTCCATACTGACGTTTTTTAACAGTTGTAGAGTTTACTTTTCATGTGGAATGCACAATTCGAGCTGTGAAATTAAATATGTTCTTTTTCGATTGGTTGTATAATTAGTTCCCTATGCATTTAAATAATTGTTCATATTTTCGAAGGGTCATTTTTCTGGCGAGAACACATTTTGAGCTTAAATTTTAACAGGAAGAGGAAAATAATATGTCCACAGATATTAAATCTTATATCTTCTCGGTATAGGGTGGACGTACATCTTCCACTGGGTTCTCTGTCCGAATATTACCCCAAAACAAACATTCTCTTTCAGTTGTGCTTGATAAAATATCCTTAATCTTTCGTGTAAGGTGGAAACGTATCTGATCGCAGGAACATTCATTAATGATAATGGTAATAATAATAATAATAATAATAATAATAATGATGATGATGATGATGATGATGATGATGATGATGATGATGATGATGATGATAATAATAATAATAATAAAACGATTCCTATCATAGTAGGTGCCTTAGGTATAATAAAAAAATATTCAGACAAATACATAACAAAAACACCAGGACTTACAAATATATGTAACATACAGAAAATTGCACTACTGGGCACTGCACACATCCTACGCAAAACACTTTCAATACAGCAACCATAAGAGCGTCACAGCAAACCACAGCACATATCGAAGACACACAGAGCTGCGCTCGGTAGTGAAGTGAAAGCACGTTATAAAAATAAAACTACTGAACAATAATAATAATAATAATAATAATAGTAATAATAAGCTGGTATTCAATGCCTGATCCTGCGCAGCGATGACTAGGCTTTCAGTCTTCTTCTTTAGGTCACCCTTGCTGAGGCACCTCCATGATGTTTCCTGGTCTTTTAATTACATGAAACTGACCATGTAATTCCATGCAGAGTAGAATTTCTTCTCTCTCGGCTATTCGTGTTTGGAACTGATTAGCACTCTCACGTCCATTTTTGGTAAATCCTTCTGCATTAACAGCATACTGCAGCAGGTATTGTTTGCTGTTTACCAAGTATTGTTACGTTTCTTCTTTCACTGCTGATGCACTCCCTTACGCTAGTTAACCCACGTTCAACTTTACATCTCTTCGTGTAGAGCCTGTGTACGTTCATATTAGAGTGGAGGGCGCCATGCATTGTCATCGTCTTTTAGGTAGTGCGATCGAGTTGGTTAATTTTCGCTCGTTTCCATTTCAGGATGGGTGCCCTATAGAGGACTACGGCAACAGCCTATATGTTGATGGCATTCACATGGTTCCCTGAGTTGAATTTTTATTTCAAGAGAAAGTTAAGGCGCCCAAAATATGCAGCGATGACCTTGTCTTTCATTTCTCTGTGCAAGATATTGTCCAGCTCCAGGATCTCAAGGTACATGTACCCATCATCATCCGGGTCTTCCATTCTCTCTCCGTTTGACAATTCTATGCCCTTACAATCTACTCTTTTCCCCCGTTTCACAGTGAGCACCGCACATTTCAAGATACCAAATTCCATCTTTATATCCTTTGGGGTTTGGGTAATTCACCTCTAGACACGTGGGTATTTCGTTCAATATCCTCAAACAACCCTTAATCAGAGACCTTTTGAGTGGGATGGGATACTCGACCTGAAGAAAATTCTAACTGGGTCCCACCTGCAAGGTCATGCGCTGTTTATCTTGATATGAGATCACTATGTCGCGTACACACGTTTGTGATGCTTGCGCCTGGTGTACCGTTATCAAACGAGTAATCTCTATATCCAACCTTTCCATTTCAGGTACTGTTTTTGCGAACAATTTTAAATCATCCATGAAGAGAAGGTGGATGAGACGAGGTCAATTCTTTCTCGACTCATAGTGCGCGATGACTTTGCGTAGGACTACAGAAAGTGGGAGCAAGGCTTTAACAGTTATTATTATTATTATTATTATTATTATTATTATTATTGAGTGAGCGAGCAGTGCATGCAATTCAAAATGACACTGGGGCAAAATATACGAAGCCCAGTACACCCATTATGATTACTCGTCTGATAACGGTACACCAGGCGCAAGCATCACAAACGTGTGTACGCGACTTAGTGATCTCATATCAAGATAAACAGCGCATGACCTCGCAGGTGGGGCCCAGTTAGAATTTTCCTCAGGTCGAGTATCCCATCCCACTCAAAAGGTCTCTGAATAAGGGTTGTTTGATGATATTGAACGAAATACTCACGTGTCTAGAGGTGAATTATTCAAACCCCCAAAGAACACCTCTCAAAGCATGGCTATGATGCACTCCCACTACTTCTGCTCGTGATCAGAGATGCACCTATTGTCAGCTACTAAGGGACATGCTCAACTGCTTAAAGTCAAACAAGTGACAAGCAAATCTGTGGTATTGAGCAGAATATTTGCTGTAGCCCATCTTTTATACCAAGACAAAACAATGTACATGATAACATTTCCAATCAGTTAAGATAAAAAATCATGAGAGCCACTGCCTGGTACTGCATCAGGGCATTTATTACAGTAATTATTATCATTGTTGTTGTTGTTGTTGTTATTATTATTATTATTATTGATCTCGTTGTTATTGTGGTTAGTATGATGGACAAAATGCTTAGCGGCATTTCGTCCGCCATTACGTTCTGGGTATAAATTCCGCCAAGTTCTACTTCGCTTTCATCCCTTGAGGTTGATAAAGTAACAGTTACGTACTGGGGTCGATGTAATCGCCTAGACTTTTCCTCCAAAATTTCAGGCCTTGTACCTATAGTAGAAAGGATTATTATTATTATTATTATTATTATTATTATTATTATTATTATTATTATTATTATTATTTATTATTATTATTATTATTATTTTTATTATTATTATTATTAGTATTATTATTTTTATTATTATTATTATTATTATTATTATTATTATTATTATTATAATTTT
>NC_068988.1:91091627-91096782 GCF_001194135.2 Octopus bimaculoides
GGACAAGCCTGGACTAGTGGTGTACATTGACTGGTAATATGCCATACGGTTTCACCGTTTTGTCCACAGATTCAGCACTTATCACTTTCTGCTGTGTTGTATATTCTGTATATTATGTAGTTTGTTCTTAGTGCTTGCTCTTGGGCAGCACAGATTAGAGACTCCGTTTCCAGTTTTAAATCACTTTTAGTCATTCACAGCCATCTTTTTTCTCTATCTGTCTTATCATCAACATCCCTGTGAAATTGACCATGCATTCTTTTCTTTACCCACCGATTTTCAGTTTCATTCGTTTTCAATTTCTTGTGTAGTGCTTTATCTTTGCAATCTTTCACCCTACACAAGCCTGACCTTCTTACTTCTAATAATAGGGGTTCTGTGGCATTTTTTTTACATACCATGCTATGTTGTTTTCTTCTGCTCTAAGGCTGGGTTCGCATCCAATAAGCCCTCTTCCCAAGGCGATGAGCTGACATAATCATAGGCACGCCGGGAAAATGCTTAGCGGGATTTCGTTCGTCTTTACGTTCTGGGTTCAAACTTCGCCGAAGTCGACTTTGACTTTCATTCTTTCGGGGTCGATGAAATAAATACCAGTTGGTCAATGGAGCCAATGTAATCGACTAGCAACCATCTCCGAAACCGCTGGTCATTTGCCAAAATTTGAAACCATCATCATCATTATTGCTAAGAACGGTGTAATGGAATAATCGTTACAGCGTCGGAGAAACCGCTATGCAGTATCTGAGTTCTTTACTTTCTGACTTTAAATCCCGCTTTGGACTTGATAAAAAAAAGTACCAATTGACACCTTCCTCTCAAAACTACGGGCCTAAATCAGAAGCAATTTTATTGTAAGAATCGTTAGAGCTTCGGTGAAGATACCTCATGGCATTTATTTTGGCTCTTTACGTTCTCTGATACTACTACTACTACTACTACTACTACTACTACTACTACTACTACTACTACTACTACTACTACTTGTTTTCCATTTTCAGAGGAGAAATTATACGACGTATTCATTTCGTATAAATCTTCGACTACAGACGAATCTTGGGTGAAAAACATTCTGTTTCCGAAAATCGAAGATGACATGGGGCTGAAAGCATGTATTCACTTTCGGGACTTCGTCCCGGGTGAGAGTAAGTATCGATCTGTCTTCATCGTTCATCGACTTTCGAATAATGTTGCTCTAGTGTGAGTGGAATATACCAGTTTAGAGATAACATTGATGATCATTTTTTACGATGTATGTGTGTGGTAAGTTAGAGGGGATCAGTTACATCAAGATAAATTTGGTGACATATCACCTGAAAATATTCCGAGGTGTATCGCCTGAAGAAATGACAATTTGAGAAAAATAAGAATTTGCAGAATGTTACATATTGAGTTACATAATTGTACTCGTGTTTTGAAAAAATATGCTCTGAAAGCATATAAACTGTTATTTAAAACTATAAAGCCAGAGTACTCTCAATTTTTTCTGGCGAAAAATACTATCCAAATTCTTGAAACTCGCATCTAGATAGGAAATGGAATAGAAGAAGGCATTGCAGCATTCAAATTTATTGAAACTCAAAAATAAATTAGATAATAATTCAAAATAAAAAAATATAGAGAGCCAGAAATCCCTGTTCAAATCTATAACGTCAGGTTGAACAATATTGCAGAACTGATGCAAAACGGGGAAATTATTATATACTTCAATGATATTCTCATGGAATATATCAGCAATATAGCGTTTGACCACCACCTTTCTGAATTGCTTCAAAAACACGCGATATTATACTCCCAATCAGCTTCTACAGCAGGTCAAGTGGAAACTCTTCCCAGGCCTTCTTTATTGCCGTTTCAAGTTCATCAAGAGATGAATAGTGCTTGCCTTCGCTGTACACAACCTTCGTGAGATATCCCCAGGCATTCTCCGTTAGATTAAGGTCGGAACTTCTTGCTGGCCATCGGCATGACTTCAACTCCGATTGCAGGGAGGAAATCCAAAGTTGCCTTTGCTTTATGAATACGAGCGTTGTCCTATAGAAATATGAAGTTCTCGCTACAGAGCCTTCCTTCTTCGACGCTGTGAGCCCTACCAAACATATCGATGCTTTAACTGCCTGACTTCTGCCTTTTAAAAAGTCATGCAGTTAGTCTCCTAGTTATCCTACAATACCAATGTATAAAATACAATTTGTGATATATCATCCCATGATCAACTTTGTCAAAGGCCTTGGCAAAGTCGAGCTATATCAAGTCCACATTTGAGTGGTTCAGCTACTGTTTCAGTACCCAGTCATAATGCTGTAGTGGCTGTATGAGACAGCTCCTTCCTGGACGGAAACCATGCGTTCTATGGCCTTGCTAACATGTGAAGTTAGAAAGCCTGTAATTTTAGCACCTGCTCGTTTTCTTCCTTCCATGGACAGAGCATATTATACCTTCTTTCTTGAGAACAAGAGGAAACACCTGGGATAAAGTGTCGTTGAGAAGGTCACAGAATGTGTGACAAAGGAGCTTAGACAAAGGACACTAAAATAATAATGATAATGATAATAATAATAATGATGATGATGATGATGATGATGATGATGATGATGATGATGATGATGATTAACCAAAGAAATAAATTTCATATTTCTATAGGTCAACGCTCCCATTCATAAAGCAAAGACAACTTTGAATTTCCTCCCTGCATTCGGGGTTGATGTCATGCCCATGGCTAGCAAGAAGTCCCGACCTTAATCTAATAGAGAATGACTGAGTATATCTCACGAAGGTTGTGTACAACGAAGGCAAGCAATATCCATCCGTTGATGAACTTGAAACGGCATGGGTTTACCAAAGAAATAAACATGAAATATGGTTTAGAAAAATGTGCCAAAGCAATTTTGAAAAGAGAAAAATGAGTTAAGAGTAACAACATCACACTAGACAAAGCAAATGAAATAAGAGAATTAGCCCAAAGCCAAACATACAAATACTTAGGAATAAATGAACTAGACACGATACAACACACACAAATGAAAGAGAGGATAAGAAAAGAATACTATAGAGGAGCTAGATTAATACTGAGAACAGCTCAATGCCAAAAACAAGATAATAGGTCTCAACACTCTAGCCGTCTCAGTTATACCTTACAGCTGCAATATTCTTGACTGGACTCTAAATAAACTAACCAAAATAGACAGGAAAACAAGAAAAATAATGACAAAATTTAGGATGCACCACCCAAAATCTGACGTAGAAAGGTTATATATACAACGAATCTAAGATGGACTACAGAAATGCCTACTTCAGAAGCAAGGAAACTAATAAAAATAGCAACAAAGCACGAACAAAACAAAAACCTGTTTTCAGTCTTTAAGGAAGCTGACAAATACAAAAAGAAGTCATAGTATCTAACAACTATGAAGAAAAAGAAGAAACAACAAAACCTGTAAAACAAGCTGAATTCCAAGCTAGAACTGGAACTCCAACGGACCATGATAAAATGATGGCAAAAAATAAGCCTCTTCAAGGCAAATATTGGGTTAAACTAAACAGAAAAGAAATAGACAAAGCAAAATCCCAATAATGGCTGAGAAGCTCAGGACGCAAAGCAGAGATTGAAGGATTTTTAATTGCAGCACAAGATCAAAGTCTTCCCACTAGAAATTACCAAAGCATGTAATGAAAGGAAATACAAGTAACTGCAGAATATGAGGGGTGGAGAAGAAAAAATGCATCATATTGTCTCTGGCTGCCCAATCCTGGCAAAGAAGGAATATATTCATAGATATGAGAGAGTTGGGACCTATATACACTGGAAGCTATGACAATACTATGGAATAACAACAGAAAAAAATGGTATAGGCAAACGCCAGAAAAGGTCACAGAAAATGAGAAAGCAACCATACTCTGGGATATGCCAATACACACAGCTAAAGAAATTAAGGCCAATAGGCCGGATGTTGTTATCAGAGATCACAAAAAAAAATGCTTTCTAATGATGTATCAATACCAACAGATGACTATGTTTCTCTAAAAGAAACGGACAAACTTTTAAAGTACAAAGATCTGGAAATAGAGGTAACTCCAATGTGGAATCTAAAAACAGAAACAATTCCTATCATGGTAGGCGCATTAGGTATGGTAAAAAAAAGATTCATGCAAATACATAACAAAATTACCAGGAGTAACAAGTGTATATAACATACAGAAAATAGCACTACTAGGCACCGCACACACCCTACGTAAAGCACGTTCAATACAGTAAAAAAGGTACACAAAGCTGTGCTCAGTGGTGCAGTGAAAGCATGTGATAAAAATAAGACAACTGAATAACAACAACTACTACAACGACAATAATAATAATAATAATATAATACAAAAGGAAACACGATAGCGTGGCTAAGTTTTATCCACAGGAGGCTATGTGAAAAGTACGGCCTGAACAGAGCACGGAAATGGTACGAATATGAACCAGAAGTAGTCACCGAGCACAGGGTACTAAGATACTGTAAGATTTTTCAATCCAATGTAACTCCCTAATCGAGGTTCGGAGACCAGATATTGTTGTGATAGATAAAGGAAAAATAGAAACCAAGATCATAGATATGCAGATGCACGCATAAGTGACAGATAACTAGGAAAGACTGAAAAGTACAGACCACTAAAAGACGAAATTGCAAGAATGTGGACTATGAGGAGAGTGTCTGTCATTCCAGGAGTTATAGGGGTACTCGGAGTACTAACAACCAAGTTGGAGAAATTTGTGAAAGAAATCGGAATTGACATGAGAAGGAAGCAAGGCCAAAAAACTGATCTGCTGGGAACAGCTAGGATTTTGAGATTGGTACTTGGATGTTGAATGTTTCCCACGATAATTAACAACCAACTATCAACGCTTACAGGCTGCTGTCCCCTCTCACAGTATCTAACAGAACAAACAAAACTGAACGTTATGAGAAGTAAAGCAATAATAATAATGAAGCTGAAATGGAAAGCAAATATGTAGTGCGTGTGTTTGATTGGCAAAAATATGACTATCCTCAAATAAAACTATATCTGTCTGTTTGTCTATCTATCTATCTATCTATCTATCTCTCTGTCTCTCTGTCTGTCTGTATCTATATCTATATATCTATATCTATATCTATATCTATATCTATATCTA
>NC_068988.1:91096882-91098036 GCF_001194135.2 Octopus bimaculoides
CTTTAACCCGGGCAAAGCCGGGTATTTCTGCTAGTATATATATATATATCATTCCTTCTTTATAATATTTTTATAATGCCTGTTCCTATATCTGTTTTTATGAACTTCTCCCTCGCTACAACTACTTTTATTTAATTTGACTCCGTAATGTCTCATCAGCTACAGAACGTATGGCTAACGCGGTGAGCTGCCAGAATCGTTAGCACGCTGGACAAAATATTTAGCGGTATTTCGTACTTCTTTACTTTCTGAATTCAAATACTAACGCCGTCGAGGTTCACTTTGGCTTGCATCCTTTCAAGATCTATGAAATAAGTACCAGATGAACACTGAGGTTGATATAATAGACATAAACACCCAACTGAAATTCCAGGCCTTGTGCCAAAATTTGAAACCATAACTATTATTATAGTTTTCTTTATATCTATATCTTATCACATAATATCTATCTATCTATCTATCTATCTATATATATATAAATATATATATATATATATATGTGTGTGTGTGTGTGTGTGTGTGTGTGTGTGTGTGTGTGTGTGTGTTAAATATATGTACATAGGTCTATTTATTTGTTATTATTATTGTTATTGTTGTTGTAATAAAGTATTTTCAACGGATCAATTTTGAGCTCTATTTAAAGTTGATATATATATATATATATATATATATAGGGAATTTTGGGAGCACTCTTATGACTGCTTGATGTAAAACCATGCTAATTGGTATTTAAATTTTTTTTATTTGTTTCAGATTTTGCTTCGTGGCTACGCTAGAGCAACGCTTTGAAGGGTTTAGGCAAACAAATCGATCACAGTAAAGTCTACCGTTATCTTTGGCTAACGGTTAAATTACAGGAATATACACACACCAACACCCGTTATCAAGCAGAGGTGGGGTGGGGACAATCTCAAAGACCCACACACGTATTTACCGGTATATCTCAACAAGTTGTTTCGAGGTACATCGTTTTTATAAAGAAATTCATTGTAAAATCTTCATCCTATGTTGATTTATCTGACGTAACGTTTGTCTCAAAGAACATACTTACAAGCATAGAATTTGTTAAAGAAAAAAAAACATGCAAATCAATGCTTAAGTGGAAAATCAAATAAAGTGCATGTGAAAATATAAATAAACAATTATATATTAAT
>NC_068988.1:91100350-91101277 GCF_001194135.2 Octopus bimaculoides
CCTTTCTCTCCAATTTAACTCTACCATCTCTAAGACCTCGATTAACTTCCTAGATATCTCTCTTACCATTGACCACCCCTCCCACTCTCTCACCACCTCCGCCTTCTTCACACCCACAGATTTCCACCTCTACCTCAATTTCTCCTCCATCCCTCCCACACAAAACAAGCCATCCCCTATTACCAGTTCCCCCGCCTCCAACGGCTTGTGCAACCGGGACCAGGATTTCAAAACCCAGTTACAGTATCTTACCCGCCTTCATGCATCGAGGATACCCCTCAACCTTTGTCCAAACCGCCCTTGCCCGCGCTCGTCGGATCAATCACACCACCACCCTCTCTTCTTCCCCACACCAATCCTTTAACCGCACCCCTTCCCGTCATTTTCCATCCCTCCATCCTACCCCTTCGTCGGAGGATCATACAGGCCTTCCGTCGTCTCCAGCTAGATCCCACCACCCACCGCATTTTCCCCAATCCACCTTTGTCCTCCTTTAAACGCGCCCGAAACCTACGCTATCTACTGGTCCGTAGCACCGTCTTCTCTTCCCCTCCAACCTCACCTGGATCTTTCCCTTGCTCTACATCCCGCCGCCACACCTGATCTTTCATCACCAACACCACCTCCCTCACTAGTTACAATCAGCACACTCTCCACATTAGAAACTCCTTCTCCTACACCTCTTCAAGCCTTATCTATTGCATTAGATGTAATCTCTGTAATAAACTACGTAGGACATTGAGCGACAATGCTCGAAAAGAGGAGTAGATAGACAGCCGACAACTGACGAAGGGTCATTCTTTACTTTACTTGTCTTGTTTTCCATTTGTTTCTCACGTTGTTTGCGCATTGAACTCATTTGCTTTCATATTTTATGTTGTTTATTGTTTGGTGACATCCTGTATCCATATATGTACATGTGTATAT
>NC_068988.1:91102079-91102672 GCF_001194135.2 Octopus bimaculoides
TATATATATATATATATACATGCATATATATACATATATAATTAAAAATACACATTAAGTACAGGACAAATACAAAAAAAATACACATTGAGGTACCGGATATTACCAACGAGTGAAAAATACTTGAAGACAGGGATTTTTCACTGGTTGGTGATATCCTGTACCTAAATGTGTAATTATCTCTGGTGTGTTTACGTATCTTTCACTCGCTGATGATGTCCTGTACTTAATGTGTATTTTTAATTATTTATAAGTGAACGCCACACACCCTTTGTCAACAGTACGTTTTTACTCACACACACACACGCACGCACACACACACACACACACACACACACACACACACACATGAGTGTGTTTCTGTGTGTGTCGTGTATATGTTTGTGTGTCTGTATTTGTACCCGCATCTTTGCTTGACAACCGATGCTGGTGTGTTTACGTTCCCGTAACTTAGCGGTTCGGCAAAAACGACCGATAGAATAAGTATTAGGCTCACAAAGAATATGTCCTGGGGTCGATTTGTTCGCCCAAGTGGCCACAGTCAAATGACTGAAACAAATAAGAGAATAAAAGAATATATATATATATATATA
>NC_068988.1:91103237-91106723 GCF_001194135.2 Octopus bimaculoides
GGACCCGAGAGGGACAAAGTGGTGCGTGCGTTGCTTGGCGAAAGCCAAGGAAGGAAAGGATTATTGACCGGAAGCATGTGACCATGCCGGTGTAAAGGGAAGAGAGAGAAACAGAGGGAGGAAGTAGAAGAATAGGTGAGCAACGAGAGGAAAAGAGAAAGAGAGGAAAAACGAGGGGGAAAAGAGATACGTAGTAGTAACAGAGGAAGAACGAGAGGGGTAAAGCGAGATACGTAGTAGTACAGAGGAAGAACGAGGGGGGAAGGAAAGAGAAAGAGATAGAGTAGCGTCGGAGGATATGAGCCACGAAAACCACCTACATTTGGAAGATGCTGCGTTCAATCATGTAAAAACAAATAGTAAATGAGTATATGCATATTATTGTTTAACAAGTGTAATATGGACTGTGAATTCGAAGTTTCATCCAGCTTAGCCAACTTCTGAAGACAATGCAGATGTTTTCGTATGTGATGACCCAGTTATAAACACTGATGTTTCTATGACTGTCCCATTCTTAAGCCATCCACTGTCCCTTTCTCTATCAAATGCTTCTCTTCCTCTATTCTTACCATACAGCTACGTCTTCGCCTATATAATGAAGTATTTCTATTTTGACTTTAACTTTTCAGAATTCATTGTGAGTCAATAAGCTCTGCTTTGACTATAAAACCTGAATGTTTTCTTCAGGATATTAATAATCTTAAAATTACGAGTAAAGCTGGAAATATTTTCTTAACTAATAGTTTCTGATAGAGACTGAAAGCCAGTCATTTTGAAGAGTGTTTAGTGGATGCCATCAACGTATCAGTACTTAACTGGTACCGTATTTTATCGACTTCGGAAGGATAAAAATAAAGTTGTCCTTGCCGGAATTTGAACACAGAATGTAAAGAGCCGGAAGAAATGTCACAAGGCATTTCTTCCGATGCTGTAGCGAATCTGATAACGCGCTGTCTTTTATACAGGCTTAATTACACAATACATATTAAACGTAATGAAATTATTTATACTCTACATATTCTATACATAAACTTCCTAGATCAGTAAAAACAACTTAAGAAATAAAAAAAATTCTCGTACACTCCCTCTAAACAGGCTTTAGAGATGTCGCGAAAGGGCTGTTTGGAGGCCCAACCTTCCGAGTTCTTTTAAAAGCTTAAAACAACAAGGATTGCTGCAATAGGTGTGTGAATCTGAGAGGGGAATATGATGAATTAAATCATAACCAACTGATCCTCCTGTATTTTCTTTTACGCAAACCCAGAAACTTATTCAATATACTACTAAAATAAATTTATTCAATATACTTGTTTCACCACCCACACTACGCTACAATATTATGGAAACATCAGCAGAATCAAACAATATATTCAGATACAAACAAATAAACAAAACAACGCACGGAATGAAATCTACTTGAATCAATCTCAAAACACTTCAGAAAAGAACAAGGCCAGAAGTGTCACCATTACTTGCAGTCCTTAAATGAATACATGATTTTCACACATACAATACACAGTCACAACAAGTATATTCAATATATAACACATAAACAAAGTGCACATTATCCTAAATGCACTAGAAGGTAACAATTACAGGCTAAATAAAAACACTTTTATGTAATTTTATAATAACCAAATTCATACATAACATTTCCGTTCAAGTTATACAGGAAACGAGATTAGAAGCTTAAAGGAATAAAGATGTCATTCATGTGACGTACGTGATAGTCAGAGAGACACAAATTGTGAAATATATGAGCTGTAAATTTCGAACATTTAGAAGAATGATATCGATTCACTTTTCACAGTACACATACAAGTATTAAACAATTTTTAACTGAGAATGTTTGTTGAGGACCCCAAAAGTTTGACTTATGTGACATCGCATAAAATAACTTTTTTTTATTAACTACTAATTCCTTTGAATTTCTCCAGAGCATCGTAAAAAGCCACATTGTGTTTATTTATATTAACCTTGAAATTAAAAACAATAATGCTAAGGTGTTTACAGGACAACTTTCACTGTGGTCACAATCATCATTTATCTGGTGTGACGCGTGTGATACTAATAGAAGTGACATTTTCAAGACGAATATTTCCTATACCTTTCAAATAACGTAGATTTGGAAGAAATTGTCTCACTATCGATATCTGGTTGAAAATGACCCATTCCAACATAGCTTTATATGTGTAAGAGTTTTTTTCTGGGCATTCTAAAAAATATCCGTCAAATGTAAATAATGTCTAAAAAATTTTGTTTTAACTTTTATGAGAATGGCTTAGAAGCTAAATGAATATAAATAGGATATAGCAGTCCTTTGCTGAATGTATCCCGCTTTCGGCCTGAAGGCATTTTGGGCATACAAATGACTGGTTAATCTTGCTGCGATAACTTGATAAATGGGTACTCATTCCGTCTAAATACTCATTTTTGTCCGTTGGGTGAAGAGAGGACAGCTGAGATTCCAGTTGAGATTCTAAAGTGGATCAAATCAAACTTATCTTCATTTAGAAGCATATTGTGTTTTTCTGACCATTAGACAACAGCAAACAGATCCAACTGAAGGTATGTTCGGTCTCCCATACCGTTTATGGCTTTCTGGAGTTTGGAATCATCTGCAAAGATTTTCAATGTAGAATGTTTGATGACGTCTACTATGCCATTGATGTAGATGATGAAGAGGAGTGGCCCCAACCTTGTGGGACACCACTACTGACTTTGACCGAGCTGGATCGTATTCCCTCAAACACAACATGCTAGGTCCTGTTTGTCAGGAAACAATTTATCCATTGTAGCAGCTTTCTACGAACTCCAATATTGGACAATTTCTTCAGCAGGATTTTGTGGTCCACTCTGTCAAATGCGTTGCTGAAATCAAGGTATATGACGTCAGTGTTGGGGGCCTTCTCCCAACGCTTTTAAGATGTCATCAAAATGGTGCAGAAGCTGCAGCAGGCAGTCCCTGCCATCATGGAAACCATGCTGGTTGGGTTCAGCAGATTGTTGTCTTCGAGGAAGTGAGTTATTCGTGATCTCACCACCCTCTCAAATACTTTAATTATATGACAGGTGAGTGATACCAGATGGTAGTTCACTGCAAAAGATTTGTTTCCCTTTTTGAAGACTGGAACGACAGACTGGGAAAGAAAATGATCAGGAATGTAGCCTGCATCAAGTGAGTTTCTCCAGAGCTCAGCTAGAAGGGTAAAATAGCGATGACATTGATGAACAACAATTGATTTGCATAAATTATTATTTATCAATTGATGCAAATCAATTGTTGTTCATCAATGTTATTTCCATTTTCTGTTTTCTTTAAATTTTGATTCTTGATAAACTCCTGTTTATCCTTGATATTTACCTATAATTTATGAGCGTAACTTTTTTGCCCATATTTAAATAAAGGTAATATACCGGTAGTATTTTGGATACTTTCATCCCCTAGAAGATTGTTTTAACCTCTAACTCAACTAAGCTTATATA
>NC_068988.1:91107124-91108363 GCF_001194135.2 Octopus bimaculoides
ATAGAAAATGTTAGAAACAGTTTAAGTATCAAAATACATATATACATTCTTTGATAATAATAATAAGAATATGTTTGAAACAGTTTACAACGTTGTTATAACAAAAAAGGATTTGGTAAAATATGTATATATATACCCAGGAAATATATTTAAGAGTTCGCAAAAAGTTGAGGAGGAACTGACCTAGCTTTTTTCTCTTGTGTGTATTGAGGGAATGTTTGCTGTCTTTTGATAATCTTTTTCTAAAAAAGTGAAACCGGTTAAGTAAATAAATATCTTTAAAATAAGTGCATTTTCAAACCTTCTTTCATATATATATATATATATATATATTAGGACACTTTCGTCACGTGTCAGCGACGAGAGAGTCAAGGAGGAGGAGTGAGAGAGAGGGAACGGTGAAATGAAGAGAAGAATAGGGGAGGATTGGGAGATAAAAACAGAAAGAATGAAGAACAAGAGAGGGTGAGAGATAGACAGGGAAGTGATAGTAATAGTAGTAGAGTGTGCAGAAGAAATTATTAAGATAAAACTTACTTGGAGACAGTGCATGACCCTCTCGTCGTTGACACGTGACGAAAGTTGGTAATTGGAGACATGCGAATTAACACGAAAAACGACTTAACTCAAAAGAATCTTTAACCCTTTATTAGTATATATTTATTTATTGTTTATCAATATATAACTGTTTATTCACATTTTCACATGCGCTTTATTTGATTTTCCATTCAAGTATTGATTTTTTTTTTTTTACTTTGGAAAATTCTGTGCTTTTTTAAGTATGTTCCTTGAAACAAATGTGAAGTCAGCTAAATCGACTAAAATTGATTTTTCCATGAATTTCTCTTATATAAAAACAGCGTAACTCGAAACGACTTATGGTAAGGTATGCCTGCATAAATGTATTTGTCCCCAAACACTGCTTGACCACCGGTTTTGGTTTGTTTACGCTGCTGTAATCTAGTCGTTAGGCAAAAAAAAAAAAACGGTAAAATAAGTTCCGGAATTTACTTGTATTGATTTTTTGCCTAAACCCTTCGAAGCGGTGCCCCAGCATGGTCAAAGTCCAATTATTGAAACAAATAACAGTTACGGGACGTAAACAGACCACCATCGGTTGTCACGTGATGTTGGGGAGGGGGACAAACACAGACACATAAACATATACACACACATACATATATATATATATATTTATATATATATATATACATATATACGACGGGCTTCTTTCAGTTT
>NC_068988.1:91108830-91112378 GCF_001194135.2 Octopus bimaculoides
TGATAAAATATAAAAATAAAGATAATTGCTTTCAAATTTTGGTACAAGGCTTGCGATTTCGGGGGAGGGATTAAGAAGATTATATGAACCTCGGTGTTCAACTGGGACTTATTTTATCGACTCTGAAAGGATGAAAGTCAACATCAGCATCGGTGGTATCAGCATTTGAACTCAGAATGTAAAGTAGTACAAAATCCGCTAAACATTTTGTCCGGCGTGCTAACGATCTTGCCAATTCGCCAGATCGCCACCTTAACCACAAAGTCAATTAATAGCTGATGGGACATTACAAGGACAAATTACAAAAGAATAGCTGTTGTGGGGGAAAAGTTCGTTAAAACAGATATTAGGATAGGCATAATAAAAACAGTATAAAAGGACTGGCGCTTGATGTTAAACAGAGTCCCGCAGTTCCTGCCATCTGTAAAGATAAAGAAAAGCTTTTATAAAAATCACTAATATCATGTTACGTAAAGAAACTGAGATGCGATAATTAAAGCAGACTAAGAAATACCATAGAAGTGATGCAACTATGCAGTACAACACACAAATGAAAGAAAAAGGTTAGGAAGAATATTATAGACACGTAACATATATACTTAAAACACCTAAGTGCAACACATTGGTGGTAGGTATTAATACTCTAATTGTTGTAGTAAGTAGCTATGGTTATGATGTAATATTCTGAAATGAATGCAAATTGAATTTTAAAATACAGCAAAGAATACTAGTAAAATAACTGTATTGGGAATACACCTAACACAGAACGATTAAATTTATCACTAATACAGGGTCTTCTGTAACTAGAAAACGATGATGAAAAAATATATATACTGTAGAGGTTCAAAACATATATAGAAGAAAGTGAAACAGTGACAAATAGCGACATTATCACAACAAACTCTGTTGTCTATGTTCTAGGAAGCCAAGAAATATAATTTAAGAGTTGAGATAAGAGAGAATAGTAATGAAGCTAGAGAAATAACAGAAATTGTTAACATCTGAATACGGAGTTGAAAATTGGTTAACAGAATGTCATTTTAAAACGATTACAAGATAGAAAAGAAAGACCCTGCATAAGCAATATCTTTCAAGATTAAATAAAGCGGAAGTGAGAGTTATTTATTTTTTTAAATGTACTGGCTGCAAAACGAAATTACTTAAAATTTAAGACTGAATATTGGTAGATTACTTATTAGTACAAGACCAAAAGCTTCCCTTTGAGAACAACCAGAATTATATAATTTCAAATTTTGGCAAAAAGCCAACATTTCTAGGGAGAACGGAAAGTTGACCCTAATCTTTAACTGGTACTTAACCAACGATGAAAAGATGAAAGGTAAAGTTGAACACAAAATGTAAAACTGAATGAAATGTTGCTAAGCACTTTTCCGGAGGGCAAACGAGTCTGAAAGTTCACCGCAGTAATAGTCTTTGCTCCTATAGGCACAAGGTCTGAAATTTTGTGCAAGAGGCTACTCGATAATATTAACCCCAGTGCTCAAATTGTACTTTCCTTATCGACCTCAAAAGAGTGAAAGACAAGGTCGATCTCGGCAGAATATCACCACCATAATAATAATAATACTTTTGACATCTTTGTACACACACATACATACACACACATGCACACACACGCACACACACACACACATATGCATATACGTACACATATCAATATACATACATGTAGGTATATACATACGTATATGCATAAACATATAAGTACATATATATACTAATACTTATGTATGTGTATATATATATATATATATATATATACAAGCATATATATATTATATATACATACATAATAAATATGTGTGTGTATTTACACACACATAATTCCAATTTTTGGAATCATAACTTTAAATTGAACCTCTTTTGCTCTTAGACATAGAGACTACATTATTACTCTTTTACTCGTTTCCCTTAATTCCTTTGATAACAGAAAAATACTATCCCCCACCCCTTTACTTAATTGGTGTAAAAAGAATTTTCTCATTTGTTTCCTCGCTCTGTCAACCAACTTAGGTTGGTATATAGTATCGAACTCAATTACTATACTCTTCTGTTGCTTTCAACTCAATTATGCATTTGCTTACGTAACGATTAACTTACAACGCTGTGGTGTTTGCTAGCGAAACACTGTTGTAATAGAAACATTTAAGCAAACTTTCCCGTTTTATTCAACTCCCGTATACACACACACACACACACACACACACACACACACACACACACACAAATGTAAAGAGAGAGAGACAGAAAGAGAGAGAGAAAGGGGAAAGAGAGAGAAGGACAGAGGTACATCGAACACCATGCGACGTAAATTCATGGTTTATTAAAATTATCTGTCTCTAGAGGCTGTCACAATCATCAAATGGCAACTGAGTCCAGCTCCATGTGAGAAGGAGAGATGATCTTGATGATCAAGAATTTTCCAATGTTGGCATGCAATATCACGCACACACACACACACACACACGCGCACATTCTTAATCTTACGCATAATCGTCGTAAGAGGGAAAAACGACACATACCGTTATATTGTTTTGTACAGTTCGAAGAAGACGTAAAGTTGCCTGGGCATTCGCAATATTCTTCGTTTCCTTCAAAAATACAATTGCCAATTGTGCAGTCCCTCAGGCAAGGCTCAGAGCAGTATTCTCCTGTCCATTGTGGTTTGCAATAACATGACATATGTTCGTCCTTGTCAAAGTCACATAAACCATTGACACAGAGGCTGCAAAAGTACTGTTCTTTGCCACTTAACTTACGGCACTGTAAACTACTGTTGTATTTTACACACGTTTCATCGCTTCCACAATGAGTCGAATTCATGGTACAGGTCTTGGGTGAAACAACTGGAGATTCAGAGGTCCCTATTTTGGTGTTGCTCTCAACGTCATCGTCAATGTTATTGTTGCTGGTGTTGTTGTTGTCCGTGGTGATGTTGTTGTTGACATTGAGCGTGCGAGTGTTGATATACATCAGACATGCCATCAATGTGACAATATGTAACAGTACAGCTGCTTCCTTCATAGTTTCTTTTACAGATATGATGCTATGTTGCTGCGATGTTGCTTGGCCAAGTGTACAACAGAGAATGATCCTCGTGCGAAGCTATTAAGGAGCACTTATGTGTTACACGGAAAAACACAAAAGATACACTATTCATATTGATGGTGGTGAGATGGCGGTGGTGATGATGGTGATGGTGGTGGTTGTGGTGGTGGTGGGGTCAATAGCCGCGACGGTCATTATAGTGGTGTTATACATACATACACACACACACACACACATATATATATATATATATATATATATAAGCAATGTTAATTCTCTAAATGAAGTATTAACAGTAACTGCACGATAAAGTGTAGTATATTGCCACTTAAGTGTGGCTGACCCCTAGGGGTGGATGTTACTGTTGCTTTTAGCCCCAGGAGGACATCTCCTCCAGCTGGCTTATCGACACACGACTGTGTCCTGTTTGCCAAGGGAGTTATCCCTCTCACCACGACCAGCAGCACGAACGTATATAT
>NC_068988.1:91115809-91117849 GCF_001194135.2 Octopus bimaculoides
TATATATATGTATATATATATATATGTGTGTGTGTGTGTGTGTGTGTGTGTGTGTGTGTGTGTATATGTATATATATGTATTTATGTATATATGTGTATATATGTATGTATATACATACATCCATCCATACATACATACATACATATAGGAGCAGTGTGGTAAGAAGCTTGCTTCCCAATCACATGGTTCCGGTTTCAGTCCCACTGCGTGGCACCTTGGCCATATATCTTTTACTATAGCTCCGGGCCGACCAAAGCCTTTTGACTGTCGATTTGTTCAACTAAAACCTCGCAAGGCAGTGCTTCAGCATGGCCGCATTTAAATGACTGGAACAATTAAAAGAATAAAGGAATTGATACAACGTTGTCCTCGACCTGAAAAAGAAGGAACAAAAGCGAAGTTGATCTGTAGGAAAGTTTGGTTTAATATCCCACCATACATTATATGTTGCTATTTTACCGGTCACACATACACCAACCTCACAATCATATTCATAAAATGCATTCGCTTTCTTGAATGCTTTTGTGAACCCGTATGACACACATCGGAACCACAAAATATCATCAACTGACACACATATATTGAATAGAGACATGTGAACTTAAGCAGGATAATTTTATTTCACGTCGGGTATTTCAACATAATCACTAAGAGTGCACAGCTATGCCACAGGTAATGGATGCTATGATTTTTATCTATGTCTGAATTCAACTGAAAGAAACAATGGACCTCGGGAAAACAACGTAAACAGAATATGGAATATTTACTTCAAGTTACTCTAGGAATTTCACAAGACATCTCACTAGGTGCCTCGGTGATTATTCACCTTATCTGCCACTGTTGAACTAAAGACAGTTCCTTGCTTATCCACATACATAAGTATGTGTGTGTCGTTTAAGCTGTTGTAGGTGAACACGCACAAGAAAGACATGAGCAGAGAGGAAATAACATAGGACAGCTGTTCTGATCATTGTAGTTAGTGCGGAGCTGGGAAGATTTCTGGAACGAAGTTGATGGAAGGTGGTGTAATAAGTGTGGGTGGTAGGGGTAGGGTACTGGCCAGCTCCCAGGAACAGATTCCGCTGATAAAAACAAGCCATAGTAGTGACATTTATGTGTCTACATTACAAAACAACTACACCATTCTAATAATTGTTTCAAATTTTGGCACAGTTAGATTATATCGACCTTTGTCGACTCCGAAAAGTTGAAAAGCAAAGTCGTCCTCGGTGGAACATAGACTCAGAACGTAAAGACTAAGATTGGCGAAGCATTTTGTCCGGCGTGTTAACGATTCTGCCAGCTTACCGCCCTAACTTTACCGGCAAAATATTAGTAGCTATCTTTATTTTCTTACATTTGTGTTCTACATTGCAGTACAGACGAGATTCCGATCGTGAGACTGCTCATCTTCTTATATGAAAGTACTTCTCATAATTTCAGTAATTTTTTTTAAAGCCTGGTACTTATTTCATAGGTCATTTTTCCCGAACTGCTAACTTACAGGGACGTAAACATGCAAATACCGGTTGTCAAGCCGCGATGGGAGAGAAATGCACACACACAAACACGTGCGCGCATACACGCACACACATACGTATACATAAAAACACACATACATATAAACACACACGCACGTACACTGATACACACATACACAGACACACAGATACACACGTACACACACACACACACACACACACACACGACGGTTTCTGCCTACCAAATCCACTCACTAGGTTTTCGTCGGTCCGAGTCTATAGCAGAAGATACTTACCAAAGTCGCCATGCAGTGAGACTGAATCCGGGACTATGTGATCGGAAAGCAATTTCATACCACACAACCACGCCTGCACTTGTATGTGTGCATGTGTGGTGTGTGTGTGTGTGTGTGTGTGTGTGTGTGTGTGTGTGTGACTGCACCCGTGTGCGTACGTAGTGCATCCATATATGGACGCATGTATCTACTAATCTACCGATGTTTCGATCTATTTATCTATCTATCTATCTATCTATCTATCTATCTGTCTGTCTGTCTG
>NC_068988.1:91117859-91128224 GCF_001194135.2 Octopus bimaculoides
CACACACACACACACACACACACACACACACACACACACACACATACACACATACATGCGCACACACTGTATGCCTTAATATAAATGGATTCGTGGATAGGTCGTCGTCATCGTCGTCATCATCATTTTCATTATCAGCATCGTAATTAGATTGAGCAATAAGTACCAGAGAAATTCTCCACTGAATAGCAGTAATTATTATAAGCAAATGATCAGAACGAAATAAAGAGCGGTGACAGAAAGGAGAAAAACGTTCTAGTTTTAGAATATGTATTCTGTAAATAAGTGCAGAAAGGAGACGAATGTTAAGATGCAGTTACATCAGATGCAAAAGAAAAAATAGCTATCAATATCTACTATAGTCAATCGAAAGCTCGAGAGACATTGTTCAAGGGAGATAACTTCTTAATAAAGAGTCATTCGTTATCTTCCTTACATCACAGCTAATTTTTTTAGCGTGTGTGTATGCTAGTACAATAGTAGAACCTCGCAGTACGAGTGCACCATTGTACGAGCAATTTGCTGTACGAGCCGAGGCTCGTGCCAATTTAGTCGGCGCTGAGCTCGCACACGCTTTCCCAACGAGCGCAGTCTCCGCTCGCTTAGTTCACGTCTTCATCTCGCTGTGGCAGCATCGCTGTGGCAGCATCGCTGTTGTGTTTTCCCCAATGTTTTGGTTTAGTTTCGTGCATTTTTGCTATTATTTTATAATAATTAGTTATGTTAGCCATGGATTCTAAAAAAGGTGAGTGCAAAGGACAGTGCTGAGAAGAAGAAAAAGCTGATTACGATGGAATTGAAGAAGGAAATCTTCGATAAACAAGAGAGAGTAGTGCGAGTGTTGGATGTAGCACGTCAATATGACCGAGGCACGTTGGTGATCTGCACCATCCTGAAGAAAATGGATACGATCAAGGCTGTTACAACAGCAAAGTGTGTCTTCAGGGTCTCTAAGCAACGCACATCTGTCCACGAAAGGTTGGAAAAGTTGCTTCTCCCGCGGATCAACGGGGAGCAACTTGCAAGGGATACTATTACGGAGACCATCATCTGCGAGAAAGCACGAGCGCTACATGAGGATCTCTTGAAGCAAAGCCCTGAAACATCGACGGAGGAGACATCAGCAGACGCATTCAAGGCCAGTCGTGGCTGGTTTGATTATTTTAAGAAGAGGAGCAGTGTTCATAGCGTCGTCAGTTATGGAGAAGCAGTGCGTTCTGATACGAAGGCAACTGGAGATTTCGTGCGTGATTTCCGTCAGCTCATCGTAACCGAGGGTTACATCGCACAACAAGAAACTAGCTTGTTTTGGTAAAAAACAAAATGCCCAGAAGAACCTACATAACTGCAGAGAAGAAAATGTCAGGCTACAAACCTATGACAGGGAGGCTAACTCCCGCCCTTTGTGCTAATGCGAGTGGAGACTTAAAGATTAAGCCGCTCCTTGTCTACCATTCTGAAAATCCACGAGCGTTCAAGTCACACAAAATCGTGAAGGAGAAGTTACAGGTCATGTGGAGGACAAACGTTAAAACCTGGATCACCAGGCAATTCTTCTCCGAGTGGGACAACTTTGTCTTCGGACACAGCATTGAAAAAGTACCTATGAAGGACAATCTCCCTCTCAAGGCTCTCCTCATCCTCGACAATGCTTCCACTCACCTTCCTAACCTCGAAGATGATATCCTGGACGAATTTAAATTTATAGAAGTTCTGTACCTTTCATGCCACACCAACAGGTGATTTCAAATTTTAAGAAATTGTACACCAGACACCTGTTTCGTCGATGCTTTGAAGCCATCGAAAATACAAATCTAACTCTTTGTGAGTTTTAGAATGAGCACTACAACATTGTAAACTGCCTGAAAATCATCAATATAGCTTGGCAGGGTGTAACGAGGAGGACGCTGAATTATGCATGGAAGAAACTGTTGTCTGACTGCGTATCCGAAAGAGACTTTGAGGGGTTTGAGTCTGAGACACTTGTAGTCGAGGAGATAGTGTCTCTCTTGGCAAGTCCATGGGCCTCAAGGTTGATGATGAGGACATTAACAATCTCGTCGAGGAACACTCAGTGAAGCTGGTGACAGATGAACTCCTGCAGCTCCAGGAGCAGCAGCATTTGGATGCGGAAGAAGAGATTGGTTACCCGGAGTAGGACAGTGTTGCGGAGAATGCTATCTCTACGAGTGCCATAAAGGGAAGTGTTGGCGAAGTGGTCGCATGTTTCTGAATTTGGAGAAAAATATCATCCTGAAAAAGTAGCTACAGGTCGTGAAGCTGCTTTATTTAATGACACTGCTCTGGTGCATTTTCAAATGCAGTAAAAAAAACAGATTTCTCTTGATATGTTTCTAATGAAACGACCTGCAAGTGAAGAAAGTGTGTCTTGAATTAAGCTGAGAGAGAAAACGCCGGAAGTTGTTCTTCCTGAAGTTTTAATGGAAGGAGATTCTCCTTCCTAGCAGTAATCCTCCTCCACCCCCTCTATCGTCTTCCTCGCGCACAAATCATCCCATCTTCAGGGTAATTCAGTTAATAAAACCAGTTTACATATTTCTTTTGCATTCTCTTTTCTATAATTGCTATTTTACTTGTGACTCTACCTTCTCTGTTTTAAAACCCATAGAAAATTGTTTTGGGGTGGTTTGTGGGGCTGCGACGGATTAATTATATGATAGTTAATTTCAATGGGGAAAATTGATTTGTAAAACGAGTAAATCGTAAAACGAGCTCGGTCATGGAACGAGTAAAACTCGTATTTCGAGCAATCACTGTATTGCTATTATGTTTGAATGAAAAGAGTTTCATTTACCATTTAAATTATCTAATAAATGGTTATCTTTAGAAAAATTGGAGGCTAATAAATTTCGTTAGACATCATTAGTAGGTCAATAACTTTAATCAGCCGCTGTCTATATACGTTTAGTTACTTTTATATTTATCACATTTCAATGCGTTAAATGTTATTTAGAAATCTGTAAATATGTAGGCTTTCTTATCCTTTATGGCTTTCTAATGAATGGTAGAGAAGAGCCCGGTAATAAAAGATAGGAAAATGATTTCAAATAGAAGTGAAAAGTTTTAAGAAGTGAACATTTATGAAAAATTATTTAACAGAAATTCAGAACTCAGCTTTTCTTACAGTTCAATGCGACAACATGAACCCTTAGACTACTCGAATGGTTAAACATCCTTACCTGAATATAATTAGCACTGCTGTGTCTTTTACTACAGTCTTGGACCGACCAAAGCAGCCTTCAGAGTGGATTTTATAGACGGAAGACCAAAGAATCCCATAACACACACACACACACACACACACGTGTGTGTACGTGTGTATGTCGCCCATCACCGCTTCGCAGACGGTATTTTTGCGCTCACATCTCCGTAACTTAGCGGTTCAGGAAAATCAATACATTTTAGATATAATTAGCAATATGTGATTGTAAATTTTGGAACAAGGCCAGCAATTTCGAAGGAAAGGGAAACCAGTCATATCTGGCCAAAATAGTGTATCTGTTGCATGTTGTTCAAACCGGTCAGAAATCAAATTCTCAAGGCTACGCGACAATACATAGATTCAAAGCAATGAGGAGAAAGAGGCATTACATTCGACACAGTGATTTGAATGATAAGGAGTTAAATATAGAGTATCTATATAATAACCTGCTTGTTCGTTCGTCCATTATACATTAGTTAGCTAGAGACCTGGAGGTGAAGTGGGCGAGAGGTGGAGTAGGAGTGAGAGAGAGGGAGGAGCGAAGAAGAGAGGAAGAAGTAGAGAAAGGTGATTAAAATCAATACACTTAGGCTAAATGGTCACGTGGTAGAGGCGAAGAACGAGAGAAAAAGACGATGAGAGAAAAATAGGGAGAGAGAAGTGTTAACGACGAGGGGTGAGGAAGGAATACTTATTACGCGGTTAAAAAGTTAGCTGAAGGGGATAGTAGATAGCGAGAGATGGACAGAGATGCAGTTATATTGAGAGAGTCAGATAGCAGTGGTATGCTGATACTGAAAATAATTTTTTTCATTGAACTAATTTTTTTATAGCGACCATCGCACATGCATAAGTGCAATTATCGTCTGCACGCTTAAAAGATTGATATTTGTTTATAAGGGTTAACTTAGCTTAAACTCTAGATTCGCAAAAAACACAGTGCAAACTGCCCGAGAAAGGTTGCGCATATATAAAGCACCGGATGAGAAAGGAACAGCAAGAAGATATAATAAAAAGAGGAAAAAGACAACGCCGGCAGAGACGTGAGGAAATGAATGTAGACGAACGTCAAGAATATTTAAAGAAAGCTAAACTATGAATATTATAAAAATGCAAATCGTCTGCTTTTTCTTAAATAGGTCCTCTTAATTTTTTCCATTCCGTGGAATTTCCACGAGCTCTACTAGTTTATTGTAGCTTTGGATACAGGCACCTTTGATAACGATACCAGGTTTATTTTCTTTCAGAGTATTCTAATTACTCTGATAAATCTTTAATGACTCACAGGAGAAACGTGATTAAAAATTTAAAAAAAGCAAAGCTTGGTTTTGTCAATGTTTACGTCTGTTTAGACAACCAAGAGTAACAATGCCAACAACCACAGCAACAACGAAGTGAGTATAAAATCAATGAAGTTTAATCTGAATAAACAAGCTCAGCCAACTTTAACATTCCCTGTCACCACTGTCATATTGGCCTTTTTAACTTCCTGTATGTACAACACTAGTTTGGAACACTGTTACTCCAAAGGACAAGAGTTTCTCACATGTCTAGAAAAGGAAAAGAAAAAATAAGAGAAGTAGAACAAGTTCAGATTAACAGTCCAAAGTCATTTCATAGTCTATTTAATAGCGAAATAAATATATTGTACAGTGTTTGTTGATAATTTTACTGTATGTGCAGGTCAGTGCAGATAATATGGTAGTCACTCTAGATTCGAGTTAATCTTGTACAGTAACTGATGATCGGTAGATTATTTGGTAATCAGTGTTGATTATTTAGTGGTCAGTGTAGTTATTAATTGGTTAATTCAGGTTATTTAGTGATCAGCTTAAAGTATTTGCAAAATAATTTAGTGAGAGTATTACATAAGAAACTAAAATTAATTATCATGCAGGGAATTAAATAGCATGCATAGAATTTTTAAATATTTATTAGGAACTGAATTAACACTGTTACAAAATTTTGCAAAAGTTTTCTTACCCTAATTTTCTAAGTGTTTATATCTAAATTTTCGCTCCAATTCCGAAAATTGTCTTACTTTTTCTTGACCATCGACTGCTGTTGAGATACATGAAACTACGCTAATTAATAACAAATGTACTGTTTAGGGGAAGGACCATCTCATTTGTACACAAAATTTGAGATAGCTCGGGAAAATCGTGCTTTTGGTTTAATATAAACCTCTAATGAATGAACAGTGATAAGCTACTCCATGGTACTCAACAGATATGCCAATTTCATTTCAGTCTGTCAAAACTGATGGACTCCCTTTCTGTGAAGTAGAGAGCCTATTCATTAAGGTGTATATTGAAATGGTACTTATATATTTTTCTTCTTCAGCTTTTGTACTGTGAATATTTCTCTATATTTTTTTGACCATAGTTACTAGAGGGTACAGAAATTCTCCAGATTATTTCTGTTATGTGTGCAGATAGTATGTTGCAACAAAGCATGTACGACATAAAATCGTGAAAGGTGCCAAATACTAATAAAACTCATACTATAGGTAGAAGATACTATGAAGCTCTCATCTGGAGAGTCCGAAGGTAGCAGCAACCAAGAGATGGATGAAGCGATCGAGCTAAGAATGAATATTCACCCACACTTTCTAAATCAACGCGAACTGGACGATCTCATCGGGAATTTAGGCCTCACCAATTCAGGAGCTGAATTTGTAGCATCCAAGTTGAAGGAGCGGAATTTGTTAAAGGAGGACTACAAATCAACAGTGTACAAGAAAGGACATGAGGAATTCGAAGTATACTTTGATATTTCTGAAGATCTGTCTCTGCAAAGATATAAGTGGCGTGTTTGCAGCTAATGGTGCCTTTTCATAGACAGCTCAGTTAGAAGCCTCAAAGCAGTTTTACTACACAATGGTAATCAGTATCCACCTCTGCCTATCGTATGCTCTTTTCAGATGAAAGAAAAATATGAAACTATCAAAAAGCTTCTTCAGAAAGACTATAAGTGAGATATTTGTGGTTATTTTAAGAAGTTTGTCTTTTTGCTAGGATTGCGAAGTGGATACACAAAATATTCGTGTTTTCTTTGCGTATGGCACAGCAAAGCCGATCATACGGGAAGGTTGAGTGACCCCTTCCCCACAAGAAATGATATGCAGCCGGGAATGTCATAAGACAACCTCTTGTAGAGTCTGCCAAGGTTTTGTTACCTCCGCTTCACGTAAAACTGGGTTTGGTCAAACAATGCGAAGGCTTTAGATCATTCTGGAGAAGCCTTTCAAGGAATTCGTTTGCTCTTTGCAAAGCTATCTAAGACAAAGTTTAAGGGTGGCATTTTTACTGGACCGCAAATAAGGACAATGCTGAGTTCAGAGAAATATGATAAAGCAATGAGTGATATCGAAAAAGAGATATGGTGTGCATATCATGGCATATTTTTTGGCTTTCAAGGTCAGAACAAATGTCCCAACTACAAGCAGCTGGTGATAACGCTTAATGAGAGTTTTAAGAAGTTAGGGTTAGGGTTAGGGTTAGGGTTAGCTATCAAACTTCCTTAAACGTGCACTACTTGAATTCACATTTAGACTTCTTTCCTGAAAATTAGGTCAAGTCAGTGAGAAGCATGGTCAGAGATACCATCAGGACATTACTACACTGGAGAAGAGATACCAAGGAAGATAAGACACTACCATGACGACAGACTATATATGGTCATTTGCCCGCAAAAAGATAAAGGAGATCACAGTAGGAAAACACAATCCTTAATGCATTTCTAGTGTAATCTCAGCATATGCCTACGTAGATTTTTCTGTGTAGCTTAAAGTGCAATGCAATAAATGACGACAAAAATATTACTTGATTGATATTGTCGCACAATGTGAATAAGGTCAAATATAGCACTACCGCACCAAAATATATTTTTTCTTCCAGTATAAAACCATGATTATTTCTTAAATTATCGATAGGAAGCAAAATCTAAGGGCATTTTTGAAATCAAGAGAAGAAGAACACCAAGGAACATTAAAAACATTTAGAAAAACAAAATTGGTGTTACAGTGTTATCGAAAATGCCTTGTTTAGAAAGACAGCACGGTAGGATTTAAGGAGGATTTGGTTGCTATTTTTACCTGGTCGAGCGACCACATAAATGTTTGCTTATTCTGCAATGTATAGGTCACTTGTATTTTGCTGATTTAAATTTTTTTTTCCTGGGATGTGTATACAATCAAATCATATGGGTTTCTGATTTGCGTAAACACATTCTCATGACCGAATTCAAGATAATATTCTTAATATTCCCAACCGTATGTTCACACGTCCATTAACACACCTTCAATCACAAACAATGGTCAACATCTCCACACACGCGCAAGCACACACAGGCTCACACATGCACACATACACACATACCAGCGCCCCCCGTACGCATACACATTCGCGCACCTGTGTGTGTCTTAACCAGTCATCAAACCGTTTACAAAAACCTGTTGTTACAACTCAAATTATTTGTCATAACTCTCTCTCTCTCTCTCTCTCTCTCTCTCTCTCTCTCTCTCTCTCTCTCTCTCTATATATATATATATATATATATATATATATATATATATCTACCTATTTATCTATTTATATCCCTCCCGTCTCTCTCCAATCTATCTATTTGCACTCTTTGTGTGTGTGTGTGTAGGTGTATGTATATATACACACTCACACACACACATAATACATACATACATACATACATACATACATGGGAAGAAACAGGGAGGCAGCGAAAGACAGGAAAAAAGAAAGAGAGAAAGGAGGTGAATAAACATTACGATTAACTACCGTCATTATTTTTATCACCATCAGTAAAAGAAGAAACAGCGACGATATCAACACCACTAAGAAAGAGGGGAGCGAGTCTGTGAAGGAAAACAATACCGAAGTCACTCGATTGTCTGAAAATAGCAGCTAAATCTCCCTTAAATCATACATTCTAACATATTCTAACACAGTCTTTGATAGCTCTAAAAAAAAAAAGCGATAATTGTTTGAATGTCCTTGAGTATTGGTCGTTAGGATTGACGTGGGTAAAACATCAAATCAGAAAAGTTATACAACAAAACAATAAGAGAAAGAAAAGACCAACAACCTGAAGAGGCTAATGTTAAAACGATGTCCTAGTGTACGCAGACAATATGACGGGCTGATATTACTTTACCCCTGTTGAAGTGTCAGGTAACATTTTCCCCATATTTTCCTACACATTATTTCACAAATATTCAACACACACACACACATATAACACATACTCACGCACATAACACACACACACACACACACACTTGTTTGGATACGGTAAAGAAATTTAGTCTGTCTGATAAATACTCACATTTGGTTTTACAAACGGGAGCAAACCTAATACACCTGTTTTTATGTTCTCAGTTCAAATGCCGCCGGGGTCGACTTTGGTTTTCATCCTTTCAGGGTCGATAAATTAAGTACCAGTTGCGTACTGGGGTAGATTTAATCGACTGGCCCCTAACCCCAAAATTTCAGGCCTTGTGCCTAGAGTAGAAAAGATTATTATTGTTGTTATTGTTGTTGTTATTGTTATTATTATTATTATTATTATTATTATTATTATTATTATTATTATTATTATTATTATTATTATTATTATTATTAAGGCGGCGAGCTGGCAGAAACGTTAGAACGCCGGGCAAAAGCTTAGCGGTGTTTCGTCTGTCTTTATGTCCTAAGTTCAAATTCCGCCGAGGTCGACTTTGCCTTTCATCCTTTCGGGGTCGATAAATTAAGCACCAGTTGCGTACTGGAGTCGGTCTAATCGACTGGTCCCTTTCCCCAAAATTTCAAGCCTTGTGCCTAGAGTAGAAAAGACTATTATTAATATTATTGCTTTGCACAGCTTCTAACGCTGGAGATGTACTAACGGTGTCAGCTGTTCACTACCAGTGAACTAAGGTAACACCTCTTATTTTTCGAGCACCTTTCTGGAGTATTCGAAAGGTTCCAAGCAGTGCTGTTTTCTGCAAATGCTCCACCCTTATTGCAGCCCTTATTTGTTCCATGTACTTCTCAAGATGTTTATTCACTGTTCCTAGGGCTCCGACAATTATTGGTACTACTATCACCTTTTTCATCGACCACAACTGCTTAACTTCCCAAGCTAACCTGTCATATCTCTCGACTTTCCTTTCTTCCTTATTGCATACCTTGTTGTCAGCTGGGCATGCTATATCTATGATCCA
Organism: Octopus bimaculoides; assembly: GCF_001194135.2. NCBI lineage: Eukaryota > Metazoa > Mollusca > Cephalopoda > Octopoda > Octopodidae > Octopus > Octopus bimaculoides. Next base: position 91,127,306 of record NC_068988.1, read on the forward strand.
GCATAGTTTGCTTTGTTTCTCAATTAAGACTATGTCTGGCTTCCTATTCTCTATCTCATGGTCACACTGAATCATAAAATCCCACAGGATCTTGGCATTACCATTTTCGATGATGCCTTCGGGTTTATGGTCGTACCAATTTTTTGCTCTGTCAAGTCCATACTTGTTGCAAAGTATCCAATGGACAAGCCTTGCTATATCGTCGTGGCGTCTCTTATATTCCTTCTTGGCTAGTGGCGTACATTGACTGGTTGTATGCCATACGGTTTCACCATTTTGTCCACAAATTCTGCACTTATCACTTTCTGATGTGTTGTCTATTCTGTATTTTATGTAATTTGTTCTTAGTGCTTGCTCTTGGGTAGTTCAGATTAGAACCTCCGTTTCCGGTTTTAAATCGCTTTTAGTCATCCACAGCCATTTTTTTTTCTCTGTCTGTCTTATCTTCAACATCCGTATGAAATTGCCCATGCATTCTTTTCTTTACACAGTTTCATTCGTTTTCAATTGTTTGTACAGTGCTTTATCTTTGCAATCTTTCACCCTACACAAGCCTGACCTTCTTACTTCTAATAATAGCGGTTCTGTGGCATTTTTTACAGACCATGCTATGTTGTTTTCTTCTGCTTTAATGCTGTGTTCGCATCCAATAAGTCCTCTTCCTCTTATTATTATTATTATTAGGGCAGCGATAAATTAAGTACCAGTGAAACACTGGGGTCAGTGTATTCAACCAGTCCTCTCCCCACAAATTTCAGGCTTTATGCCTATAGTAGAAAAGATTATTATTAAATTGTAATTTTGAATTTTTATCACTTCTTATTTTGAACTTGTCAAAGACAGACGTACTTTTCAAATATCGATCAACTAATAAAATATCTTAAAATCGAATCGTGCTCTTTGTCTTAACTGTTTACCT
>NC_068988.1:91128385-91133197 GCF_001194135.2 Octopus bimaculoides
AGTTGGATATATTCGCGAATATTATTGATATTTTTCTTGCTCTGGCTATTATTATTATTATTATTATTATTATTATTATTATTATTATTATTATTATTATTATCATTATTATTATTATTATTATTATTATTATTATTATTATTATTATTATTAAGTCAGCTAGCTAGCAGAATCGTTAGCACGCTTAGCGGTAATTCGCCCGTCGCTACGTTCTGAGTTCAAATTCCGCCGAGGTCGATCTCGCCTTTCATCCTTTCAGGCTCGATGACACTGGGTTCTATGTAATCGACTCATCCCTCCCTCATTTGGGGGGAGGGATGAGTCGGTTGCCCTTGTAGCAAAATTTGAAACCATTATTATTATTATTATTATTATTATTATTATTATTATTATTATTATTATTATTATTTATATTTTCTTTTTATCACAGGTTTTGTTGGAGCTCCTGGAGTCTTGCACGCGTAGCGGGCTAGCTACCTGCAACCTACGGTACCATGCTACTCGTTCTTTTCTGCTACCTAATACTTTCCTGATTATTCTAGCCGTACCTAGAGGCAAACCTTTTGTAACGGTTCTACTGGGCACTCTATTCCAATTTCCTTTATATTCCTCTCGATGCTTTCTGATACTGTTTCCAAGGACCCAACAATAATTGGTACTGTCTTCGCCTTCTTCATTTTCCATATCCGGATTATTTTGTGCTTATGAGACTTGTATTTATCTATTTTTTCGCCTTCCTTCTTGACTATTCGTGGGTCAAAAGGGTATGTAGCATCAACCACATAGCACACGTGGTGCATCTTGTCGACCACCACTAGGTCCGGTCTGTAGCACCTGATCTGTTTGGAGTGGGAAATCCCAGAGGATTTTGCTAGTCTGCACCTTCCTGCAAGCACTCATCTAGCTGTTTCGCTATCCTTTCATGGATCCATCTCAGCTTCTTCATCCAGTAACCTTGGACCTCATCCGATCCTGGACTCTTCCAATTTGGGAATTTTCTTAAGTGCTTTTTTCATAATTTCTGTAGTTATTTTCATGTCTTCTTGGCCTTCTGTATTTCTTAAACTATCTTGGACTTCATGCATCCACTCTGCTTCCTCATTATGCTCTAGAGGTTGGGCCCAGATCCTTCCCAGAATGCCCTGCTTTCCTCTGCATCCGGTTTCATTGTTACGTGTATTTGCCCATCTAGTTCCTGAAGCAGTTTCTTCTGATTTGCTTCAAACAATCTTTTTGCTTGAATTGTTTTGTTCTATTGCCATATCTTTCCAGTTTTACTCTTTGCTTCAATTCCTCCAAAATCACACCATACTTTTTTTTATCTCTTATTCTATATGTTCTCTCCAGCATTATTCTTATGTTTTCGTTCTGCAATTCCCCGCTACTCAATCTATCAACTTGTCCTAAATGTCTCTTTAACTTTGTTTCTCACAAATTCTTCTACGTTAGCATGCTTCTTTGCGTTCTGTTTGTTCTCTTCTTTTGTATCCCAGTCTATCTGCAGCAACCGTAGCTGCAGCTCAAATAATCTTGTTAGTTTCAGTAATATTTCTTGTCTAGAATAGCCCAAGGACCTAATCTATCTTTGAGCTTGCGTCGATCAATGTACTTCAGATTTGGGGGTGCTTGATCCTGGTCTTCTCTAATATACCGACACAGCATCCTCAGTATGTCTTGTTGGTCATCATCGTACTCTTGTGATATAGCTCTTCTCATTACTTCTGCTTCATTTGCTGAGAATGAATTTACATTTACACTTTGCTCTACGTCTTCACTGCCGCCATTCATTTCTCTGTCCTCGATGAGCACCGTATCTGTTGGTGAAGTATTCTTCTCTGCCTCTGACATTGTGTACAAGCTGTCTCTGGATGACGACCGGGCCTGCGCTGCTCAACCACAGTCCACCTGCCGGGCAAAAGGCTTTCACTTTTGGTTCTAGCCTCATCAAGACCATTATTTGATACATTTCTATTAGACATTTTCACTCAACATTGAGGTTTGTGTTTTAAGGCAAGCCACCAACCGGTATTTTTATCGAGACACCATCTCTAGTAAGATTGTCAACCAAGACTGCAAAGCTCTTACTACCCATAAGTTGGTCCTGTTTTCTTAACATTTCTGTGTGTTGGGTACCATGATCATGACTCTCACTAGGAGACAGGCGAACGTCAGTTGGTCCCGTATCTTCATCCAAATATTGCTCCGGAGTTAGGTCTCGATTCCCGGTTCATTCGCATTCATCCCAGGCATGGAGCCGTTGGACACTGACTGGTTGTCATCACTGTTACTAAGGAGTCCTATCTACCCCAGTTTTAAATCAGAGTGTTCCTTCTCCTAGACAGACCGCTAACCAAGGCTCACGAGTTCTGTCTACTCGTTTTCTGAATGGCCATTGACTCTTCTGAGTTTCTCTGCCCTTTGTCGGGTTTTGTTTTTAATCCCGCAGGGTGTCGAAAATCCACCCTCCTCACCAGGCAAGCTTAGTGGGGTTGCCGGTTTAGATGCCGATGACTCGACGGTTGCACAACACATGTTAATCTTTCTAGGCTATTATTTACTTGTTCACTATTATAATTTCACTATTACTACTATAATCTCTACTTTATTGTTTACTTGTTCACTACTATAGTTTCAGTATTATTTCTATAATTATATTATAACGATAAGGCTTAGAGGTCCCAATATTGTCTCCCCTGATTTCTTCAGACAACAAACGATGGAAAATTAGGGTCGGACGGAAGGGGATTTTTGAGAGGAGCGTCGATAAGTTGGGCATAGCATTGCTAAGATATAGAAATCTATGAACATCTCAAAGTTTTAGCAAACATATAGACAATTCTCTAAAGACATCTCAAGTCTTTGAATCACAAACAGTGATATTTCATAGTTTAAAGTAATATAAATTTCACTCCTCTGTCTGTATCATCTGCGTTGGAATGAAATTTTACCAATGGTGACGTATCAAAATACGATGGACACTTGATTTTTGAGTCCCTATCGCACAACTCGCTTACCGCACAGTTTCTAGTATTCTTTCTTACTTTGTGGGGCTCGTCGATGTTGCAGTGTTCCGGGACGTTTCTAGTAGGCATTCTAAATAGTTCTACCTGATTCAATTATCTCTAATTCGGGTGATGACATATCGTGAAGGTGGATTTGTTTGAGACTTTGTCCGAAACTATCTTTGCACTTCAACAGCATTTCGAAAGTTTCAGTGTTGCTTTGGCTAAACTTCCTTTGTTCAAAGCTTAACCTGGTTTTCCTCATTATTTCTAATGGATTAAAGTCTAACAGTTGAGTTATTAGCTGTTAAACGGTGTATACACTTTTGCGAGTATGTGTGTGTGTGTGTGTGTGTGTGTGTGTGTGTGTGTGTGTGTGTGTGTGTGTGTGTGTGTGTGTGTGTGTGTGTGTGCGTGTACGCGCGTGTGCGGAATACAATTTTCCACCGCCCACGCTACCACCACCGCCAGCCCAACACCGACCCGCTCCACCATTAATATGAATTGTGTATCTTTTGTGTTTTTCAGTGTAATATGATGATTTTTTGTATCGAGAAGTGCTCCATTAATAGGTTGGCACCGGGATCTGATGCTAATCTCACCTCATTCTCTGTTGTACACTTGACCAAGCAACATCGCAGCAACATAGCATCATATTTGTAAAAGAAACTATGAAGGAAGCTGCTGTATTGTTACATATTGTTACATTGATGGCAAGTGTGATACATATCAACACTAGCAGCTTCATCGTCAACAACAGCGTCAACAAAAGAAATATGATCAGTAACCTAAACTCCAAATTTATAACCTTTAACAATACGGTGGATTTGATTATTAAAGCGGCGACCTGCCATCCGGTATTGAAACCATGTAGAAACGGTAGAAAGTGCCTTCGTGACAGTAACGATAGAATATACAAATGCCGTATGGACAACAGTAACAACACTGACGACAACAACAACAACAATGAGATGAATACGAGCGTCACCACCGTCAACTACAATACTAGCGACAGCAAGAACATTAACAACAGCAGTAGCAGCAGCAGCGATGCTATCGACGCTAGCATCATCAACCACAGCAACATCAGCATCACTAACAGCAACGAAAGCTACAGTGATAACTTCAATAGTGCCATCATCAACAGCAGCAACAGTGACAGCAACAGCAGCAGCAGTGACAGTAACTACAACAACAGAAACTTCAACCCCCAAATTATACCCTTTAACAAAGCAGTGGACTTGATTATAAAAGCGGCGACCTGCCATCCGGTATTGAAACCGTGTAGAAACGGTAGAAAGTGCCTTCGTGACAGTAACGATAGAATATACAAATGCCGTATGGACAACAATAACAACACTGACAACAACAACAACAACAACAACAACAACAACAACAACAACAACGGGACCTCTGAATCTCCAGTTGTTTCACCCAAGACCTGTACCATGAATTCGACTCATTGTGGAAGAGATGAAACGTGTGTAAAATACAACAGTAGTTTACAGTGCCGTAAGTTAAGTGGCGGAGAACAGTACATTTGTGATCTATGTGCCAATGGTTTATGTGTGTTCGAGAAGGACGGAGATATATCCTGTAGTTGCAAACCACAGTGGACAGGAGATCTATGCTCTGAGCCTTGCCACAGGAACTGTACAATTGGCAATTGTATTTTGTTACGATACGAAGAATATTGCGAGTGTCCAGGCAATTTTACGCCTTCTTCGAACTGCACAGAACAATACAACGGTGAGTCATTTTTTCCCTCTTACAACGATTGTAAGATTATGATTGCATATATATATATATA
>NC_068988.1:91133775-91136058 GCF_001194135.2 Octopus bimaculoides
TGTGTGTGTGTGTGTGTTTGTGCGTGTGTTTGTGCGTATGTGTTTGAAAACCTTAGCTGTTAAGTCATATGGTATGTCAACTATCTCCCCTTCTCACATGGATCTGATCTCAGTTGCCATTTGATAATTGTGACACATCCTCCAGAGACAGATAATTTTACTAGATTAAGAATATATTTCGCTTTTGTATCTGATTTGCAAGATTCTTTATGTGAATTCGTGTGTTGAAACAAATTTTATTGTGTCTAGAGGGAATCAGTATGCCAATATAAATAACACTGTTTCAATTCCACTCATTTGTTACCAGTTAGTTGGTTAAATAACCGATTGTTTTGCTATTGTTTGTTAAAGTTATTTCGTTGCTACTTGCAACCTTTTCAATGACAAACAAAAACAAAACAATCGGATATTTGACCAATTGACAAATGATAAATGTGTGTGTTAATTATACTGGCATAATGACTCTCCCTAGACGCATCAAGAATTTATGCTACATGATATTTGATATACCTGTGTTTCTCTCTCTCTCCCCTTCTCCCTATCTCTCTCATTCCATCCATCTCTCTTTCTGTCCTATCTCTTTACATCTCCAATCTTTCTGTCCTCTCTCTCTCTCTCCCTCTCTCTCTCTCTCTCTCTCTCTCTCTCCCTCTCTTTTTCTGTCCTATTTCTTTATATGTCTTATATTTCTGTCTCATCTCTCTCTCTTTTCCTCTCTCTCTCTCTCCTCCTCTCCCTCTCTCTCTCTCTCTCTGCTCCTCTCTCTCTCTCTACTCCTCTCTCTCTCTCACTCTCTCTCTCTTTACATGTGTGTGCCTGTGTCTGCGCGTGTATATATCTATTCTTTTAGTCTTTTACCTGTTTCAGTCATTTGGCTGCGACCATGCTGGAGCACCACCTTAAAGGGCTTTAGTCGAAGAAATCGACCCCAGGACTTACCCTTTGCAAGCTTAGTACTTATTCTATCGGTCTCTTTTGCTGAAACACTAAGTTACGGGGACGTAAAAACACATTACTTATTAGATATACTTCTATTTGACCATTAACTTGTGTAAAAAAAAATATTTTTATATATTTTTTAATTTTTTTAATATCTAACGGTTTTTTTTCTTAGGTCTGAATTTTTTATTTACTTTCATAACTCCAACGGTCTTTTTTGAAATGTACAGTTATCGAACTTCACAGCATAACATCATTAATTTGCATCAATTATCATTTGCTTTGTCTTCTTACGGTTTCAAAACCGATGTGTTATACGGTTGCAATATGTCTCATGTCTTTTCAACTTGTTTATTTACATGTAATTATAGGTCAACTATGAATGTTGTCTATGAATGTTGTCTATTTTTACGGTCTGCTTTGTATTAATACGACCCTGAGGAGATGCAATATCCCATATTTTATAATATGCATGAATCGATCTGGATATTGCATCGAAATGATCATAGGTCATAATAAAGTCTTTACAATGGATCAGATTTTAGCTCTTATTTAAATCGATGGCGCCATGCAGTGGGACTGAATCTATAACCATGTGGTTGAGAAGCAAACTCCTTACCACACAGGTGTAGAATGAGAGAGGAGAGTTTGCTTGAGGCTTTATTACAACAGCGTGAATTACTTAATCTTACACGTTTTTCCCTAGCAAACACAACAATTTTGTACGATAATCGTTACGTAAACGAATACATAATAGAGTTAAATGCATGACAGTTGCAGCCTACAGAGGAATATATTATATCGTATAATATATTATTGCATACCAAACTTGGTTGGCCGATAGAGCGAGGAAACAAATGTGTGTAAACTTAAGAGAAAATTATTTTTATACCATTTAAGTAAAGGGGTAGGGTAGTAGTATTATGTTATCAGTGAAATTAAGAGAAAAAATGTCAAAGAGTAATAATGAAGCGCTATGTCTTAGAGCAAAAGAGGTTCAATTAAGGTCATAATTACAAAAACTTTCTACAGATGAATGGTTTAGAACGGAGTCATGGTGTGGACAGTATATTAGTTAGCAAAAGGCGGTCGGATATATACGCTGTTAAATTAGTCATGTACACTTGTACAAATTTTATCGCCACGATATTTTCTATATCCTTGTACACACATACAGGCACACACACAGGCACACACACAGATACACACACACACACACACACACATGTATATATACATGTGTGCGTGCACACGTGTGTAGGTAAATATTATATATACACATCTCTCTCTCTCGTATGTGTGTGTATATATATATATATATATATATATATATATATATATATA
>NC_068988.1:91136162-91137452 GCF_001194135.2 Octopus bimaculoides
ATATATATGTATGTATATATACATTCATATATGTATTCATGTGTATATATATATATATATATATATATATACAAGCAATGTTAAATCTCTGAACGAGGTATTAACAGTAACTGCACGATAAAGTGAAGTATATTTGCCACTTAAATGTGGCTGACCCCTAAGGGTGGATGTTACTGTTGCTTTTAGCCCCAAGAGAACATCTGCTCCAGCTGGCTATCGACACACATCTGTGTCCTGTCTATATTTGCAAAGGGAAGTTATCTTTCCCATCTTGATCTGCGATATATATGTATTTACATATGCATATTTATACGCATATACGCATGTATATACCTATATGTACTAGATGAACGTTAACCCTGTTTTAAATATTAATGTTAATTAGTGTGTTTAATATTTTCCCTAACCTTTTCTTTCATTTGTGCGAGTTGTACTGCATAATTCATCAATTCTATGGTATTTCCTCGTCTGCTTTAACTATCTCATCTCTTTATATCTCTTTATATAACATGATATCAGCGAATTTTATTTAAGTTTTTCCCTATCTTTACGTTTGCCAGGACTCGCAGGATTCTAATTTTAACGTCAAGCACCTGTTCACATATTGGAATGTTTCATTTAATTTATTTTCGTACTATTTTTAATTTGTTCTCATATCTGTTTTTATGGACTTCTCCTCATCTTAATTATCCTTTTTTAATTTGTCTTTGTTAATGTCCTATCAGCTATTGAACTTGTTATTAAGGCGGCGAATTCGCACAATCCTTAGCACGCTGCGCTCAATTTTTACCGACATTTCGTCAGTCTTTACGTTCCGAGTCCAAATTTCGCCAGGTCCGCTTTGCCTCTCACACATTTCGGGGTCAATAAAATAAGTACCTCTTGAACACTGGGGTTGATATAACCGACTTAATCTCTCACCCGAAATTCCAGGCCTTGTGACAAAATTTGAAAACATATTTATAATTATAATCTTCTTTATTTTTATATTTTATCACACAGTATGTGTGTGTGTGTGTGTGTATGTGTGTGTGTGTGTGTGTGTACTGTGGCAGACTGGGTCTAAAAATATTGGTTGCCAGGAGACAAAGGATCCCACCCGCAACTACAATGCTATCGTTTAATTTTTTTAAAAATAATTTTCACTAATTACACTGTACATGTACTGTGCATATTACTGATAACGTACAGTGATACCAAATGTAAATACAGAATGTCATAATGGGGTTACTATATAAATATTTACGCGAAAGTATAGTATACTGTTATTTTTGAAGTATAGTGTTGTTT
>NC_068988.1:91137754-91140075 GCF_001194135.2 Octopus bimaculoides
TCTCTCTCTCTTGCTTCTCTCTCTCTCTTGCTTCTCTCTCTCTTACTTCTCTCTCTCTCACTCTCTCTTTCTCTTGCTTCTCTCTCTCTCTCTCTCTCTCTCTCTCTCTTGCTTCTCTCTCTCTCTCTCTCTCACACACACACACACATACATACATGCAACCTACATAAATACATCAATTACAATTTTATTCAGGAGTGTACTCCTTTTCTCTGCCTTTCTATTAATTCTCTCGGGAATTGTTTGACCTTCTGCATTGCTTAACTGCTTTATTTGTTTTGTTTGTTTTCTGTTTTCAATTTTTATTCTTTCTCAAGACTTCTCCGATGATAACTGGTTCTGTTCTATTCTTTTTTTGCTTATGGATATTCCCACATTTTGTAGACTTCTACTTTTATTTAAGCTTGTATCGAGATCTTTTTACTGCTTTACAATGTCCTAGTTTGAAGAAATTATGACTTCTATAATGTGATATTCTCTTTTTTATATCATGTATTCAATTGCTGCTTGTTGGGCTATCAAAATTCCATATAATTTTTTAGTTTTCCAGGTTCAATTTGAGCCTTTTCTGTTCTGCATCTGTGACATTTGTTTCAAGTATAGTATCTATGTTTTACAGAGTAACCAAACCGTATCATGATGAGGTGGGTTAAAAAGTAGTGTTAAAGGAAGAAGTCGTGGCAAATTATAAGGTGCAGTGAATATAATTTCAGAAAGATTTACCAGCAAATAACACGAAGATCGACATTAATATTACGAATTTAAGGAAGCTTGGACAGTTTGAAATATTTGGACAAACTTTGAAATGCTTGGACTTATCTTGAGTTTGCACACAAGAAAAATATGGTTGTACCGTTGACATAGCTGTTCTGAGGACCGTACGTCAGTTTGTGAGCTCCGGCACACGACACTGTATCATGTGTCAGAGCTCTGTGAGACAGAGGTAGCATGCTCATGTAGGAGTTTTACATCATATCCACTGAACGGCTACTGTAATACGGAAATCGTCGTATGCGAAGTAAAGGTAACAACAATCGGACCAAATGGGCAACTAAACGTGCGAAAGTACGTGGGAACAACTGAAGGCCACTTCAGGATCCGCTATCACAACCACAAGTGATCCTTCAACATCTTGGAGAGACCTAACGTCATAACCCTAGTCAAGCACGTATGGTTATTGAAATAAAGAGCTGCAGAGTACAGCATAAAGTGGAGGATTTTAGAGAAATGTAAATCATACTTTAATAGCAACGGGAAGTGCAGGTTATGCCTGGCTGAGAAAAGAGCGATATTAAGGAGCTCTCAGCATCCAGGAATCTACCTGAACAGCAGAAGTGAAATTTTAAATGCCTGCCCACATGAAAGGAAGTACATCCTATCATACCTGCGTGCCTCATTGTAGCTATAATCACCAGTCCCGCCAGCTTCAACTCTTCCCCCACCGATACCTGGGAATCCGGCAGAGAGTTTGACTAGAACATACACAAACGCACTCGCAAACACACACGCACTCGCAAACACACATGCTGTAACACGGCGAACATCCACTCAATAGACCCTTTTCCACCTCCCCCAATATAAGCCCCTACACTTATTGTACCCCTACACACATTCCATGCATACATAAATGCCCCAAAGAATTTAACCAAAACATAAAAGAAAAAAAACACACACACTAACGAGCACAGATGTGTATGCGGCCATTTCTACAAAAACACTAACCCTAAAACATACACACATTTCCCAAACACTCTTTTCCAGAAAACTGTTGTCGCTTTGCAGCAACTCCAGAAATGGTGTTTTGTTATCAAGGGACATAACACTTAACCAAACCATTGCTCGGTTCGTTTCCTCTTTTTCACATCAACCACAAACCGGATATGTCTATTCACCTCCAATAACAGAGACCAGTTGCCATATTTCATTCCATAACTGCCACCTCTGAAGCGGACAGGGTTATATAATCAGATTGTTACCTAACACTCCATTGAAACCCCTAGTGCGAAACCGATCGGTAAGATTGGCTGTAATGGATATATAAACTGTATACTTCGAATAATATACCCACTCAACTGACAAGTATACGAGTGCATTGTTTCTGATTTATGGATTCCAAGACGGTATATGCATACGTATATAGTTATATATCTGTCGATATGTTCGTGCATATGTAAGTTTGTGTGTGTGTGTGTGTGTGTGTGTGTGTGTGTGTGTGTGTGTGTGTAGGTTAAAGTAAAGAGGAAAGGCAAAAAATTAGGCAAGGCATGACAAGTATATTTGATTTAAGTTAATCTAATTTTGCTACATAACGAACGGTAAAA
>NC_068988.1:91140805-91147211 GCF_001194135.2 Octopus bimaculoides
AAAAGAACCTATATATATGGAATGTATAAAGTTTCGAGCATTGCTCTTCGTTAGAAAGAGGAGAGAGATGTCCAGAGAGAACAAAAAAAAAAAGTCTAAGAAAAGCGCGTGTGTGGTTATATGGCTGAAGTGACCGGAAGAGGAGAGAGATAGAGATAGTGCTTGTTTAAGGCAGGACAATGCGAAACTACCAGTGTGTGTGTATGTGTGTGTGTGTGTGTGTGTGTGTGTGCGTCTGTGTGCGTGCGTGGTAGTATCTGTGTGCGCGTGTGTTTGTGCTTATGCGTATTTTGTTTATTTTCTGTCTTGTTTCTCTTTTGTTATTTGTATCTTCAACCTTTTATAAGAGCTAATTTGTAACTGTAATTCATATTTCAAAAAATGTTTGATGATGTGGTTATGAAACACGATATAATTCTTGTTATATGAATATAATTGAAATTATAGTATCACATAAAAATTATTGAAATAATTGTAGAAATGAATATTTTGAAATATCACTGATATTGTTTCCTGTTATTCTTTCTTACATATGCTTGTATATTCATTTGTGTATACAGAAAAAAAAAAAACGAACGACAGAGTAAGAAAGAGAGATGCCAGTGTGTATGTGTATTTAACGTATACATGTATGCATATAATACACATCCTGGCTTTCTTTGTATCTAACCCCACTGATTGGTGTGTGTGACAGAGAGTGATTCCATTTATGGTGTATGAACGAGTACTTTTACTCACCCATAACTCTCTATATTTATTCTTTCATTTCTGTTTCCTTATTTACTTCTTGGAATCTACACTGACTTAGGTGTGTGAAAGCATAATAACACATAGTACTTTATGCTACCTAAAGTATACTATCTTTTCCTATCGCTCTTTAAATTTCCTACATTGACCACAAACTAAACTGATACTTACTAACATAATGTCAACATCTATCACTCCAAATATGTGCACACTTCACCAGTGAACATCTTTCAACTACATTGAAACGCATTGAGTACATTTTTGACTGACTGATACCTTAGATCTTTGACTTCGAATGCCTAAAATGTGATATGTGTATGCGTACATGCAGATTGTTACCCGAGCCTTCTATGATGTATCGCATCATATGAAGGTTTCTGTAAATGAATCTGTTGGGAACCGCACACATTTTTGATTGACCAACCAACAAGTAACAACCACTTTGCTAACACCTTACCCATTTAGAGGGATTATGGGCTGGAAATTATTTAGATTATCTCCTTTGTTGTTGTTTATTTTTCTTTCACCAGAGTTAACACAACAAGGTTCACAGAATTGAGAATTCTTCCGTTCCTTTGCCAGTAGTCATAGACCTTCATCAGGGTCGATGAACAAGTCTGGCATAAAACCATAAAACTCATAGAGTAGACCATCCAAGCCGGGCGATTTGAACCTTACACAACCACTCAAAACCTACTTGTTATTAGCTTTTCGCAGTGCCCGTCGAGAGCCGCGGTAGACCGCCAAGGTAGACACTAAGGTTCATAACCGCCTCCGACTTATCGCTTACTCCAAACAGTTGAGCCAAGTGCTGCACATATCTGCAACGCCGCACATATCTGCCTGGAACCGAGTAACACGCGTGCATCTTGTTCAGTTAAAGACCGAATTGTGGCTGTGTTGCAACGAACGCCCTGCCTCCGCCACTTGTGTCCATCGAACCACTTTCATTCCCTTTTGTTTTAACGTAGAAGCTCAAGCCCAGACAACGCAGACTTGGTGTTTCGCGTTGGTTGTGATCCCTTTTCTATTCGCCTCTTCTACCTTGCTACCTACTTACTCCTCTAATCTATTTCTCTCTATCACTAGTTCTTAACCAAACTTTATCCAGTGTCTGTTATTAGCTACTATCTCCGTCAACTGCAACTTGATTAGATCGCTAATTCTATCTCTGTAATCCTTTTGCTTCGGGAAAACTAGTTCAACTGTCAGTAGCAATAACCCTGTCTATCAGTTCGATCGCAGTCAACTGCACAGGTGTCAAATTTGCGTGCTGTGTAGCCTAGTAGTTTAAATGTAGACACTATATACCATCTATATTAGCTAGCCTAACGAATACGCAATTTATATATGATCTGGATGAGTATTGTGGTTGCTCTACATTCACAACGAATTACAGTCAATACTTGTCAGACATCGTGCGTCAAGAATATAATTCCAATCGTCCTCTGGTACTAAGGAGTTTAATGAAACTCCGTTATCCTGTCCCGGTAGGTGCATAGGCAACCATTAATCTGAAGGCACTGCCTTTACTGTCCTGAATGATAGTACCGACGACTTAACTCCTTGATCCAGGAAGATCAAATGTACAGTCAAAGCCATTCTTTTCCGGTAAGTCTGCGCTGTCTGGGCTTGAGCTTCTACGTTAAAACAAAAGGGAATGAAAGTGGTTCGATGGGCACAAGTGGTAGAGGCAGGGCGTTGCTGCAACACAGCCGCAGTTCGGTCTTTAACCGAACAAGATGCACGTGTGGTACTCGGTTCCGGTAACCGCCCGATCCCGTTAGACCACAAGATCTGTATCTTATAGTTGTCAAAAATGGGGATGAATGCATGTGTTCCAGAGTTTCTGGTTCCATTAATGGTTTCCACATCTATATTTAGTGATCAGAATTCGCCGAGCAAGTTATTTGACTTTCAAGCTGACCCCAAAGCACGTACATTTGCACATCCTTCTCTGCGTGAAAACGGGAGAGGTTACTCAACTTCGTCATCGAGAATGGCGGGTCATTTGCATCCTTTTCCAGAAGGTGGATGTTTCTTAAAAAGTCCTTGTAATACTATTTTTCTGAAACTCGCAACACTTCCTGAGATATTGTCCAAAGAGTATGGTAATTGGCATTTGACGTTTTCGTTAATTATGATATATTTTTCTAATTAACTATACGTTTCACATCACATTAAAAAGTATATAATGTTATTGTAACCATAGCTTAAAATGACATCTTTGTTATAGTTTCTCTTACACAGCACCAACAATGATTCATTTCACAAATGTTCGCGAGCACTTCGGGAATTTATGGACACAAAACATGTCCGTTGAATAACATCAAAACGTACTAAACCTGTTCAGTGATATCTTAAATCATTCAAATTAAATGCAAATAATATTACATATAGGCAATTAATTAGCACTAATTTGAAGCGAAAAGTTGAAACGAGCCCATGAATCAGGCCAACAGTTTGTATATAGCTCTTGTATGGTAGCCATATTACAGATTTACTGCCAAGTACCTTCTTCTCTAATTAAATATGATTTGTTTCTGGTATTTTAAGTGTACTATTGCATTGTATAAAATAGTGAGGGGGGGGGGGGGGTGACAGACAGACACTATTTATTTGATTTTTGACTGATACCTGACCTGATTGTAAATAAGTAACACAACTACGTAGGCTGGATACATTACAGTTAAATGTATTATCATTGGTTTGGTACATTGTAAGGTGGCATCAAAAGGTTCTCGAACTAGTTATACTTGATAAAAAAAATAACTTATTTACCTAAGTTTTAACATCATCTACTTCCAAATAGTCACCTTGCGCAGCAGTACACCTGTCCCAGCGTTCCTGCCACTTTGGAATCCATCCTGGAAGTAATTTTCCGTAAGTGAGTCGAGGACCTTCTGCGATTCGGTCAGGAACTCGAAAACGGTGTTAAAGTGGCGATCTTTGAGCTGCCTTTTTATCATGGGGAAGTGATGCAAGTTTACAGGTGCTAAAGCTGGTGAATAGGATGGGTGCGGAAACAATACCATCTTGTTGAGAAACTCGCGAGTGAAGCGGACCTCGGTGACAGGGTGTTTTGTCACCGTGAAGAATTCAGTTCTTCGCGCTCCACTGATTCGGTTACTTTCGCAATAGAACTATCGACTGACAGTCAGGTCCTGGAGAATAAATTCTCGGTGAACAATACTGCGGAGGTCAAAAAAAAAAGAAAGAAAACGATGAGAATGCCCTTGATTGAACTGTGGCTCTGTCATGCCATCTTGGGTCGTGGAGATGAAGGGCGCTTCCATTGTGACGACTGCTGCTTCATCTCAGGATCGAACTCGTAGACCCAACTCTCGTCACTGGTGATGATCCTCGACATGAAGGATGGGTCATCAGCTGGAAGAGATCTTGAAATACTTCGACGCGGTGTTCTTTCTGCTCAGTTGTCGGCAGACGGGGGACAGACTCAGCAGAAACACGCTGCATGTTCAATTTAAACGTTGGGATTGCCTGCACGGAACCATATGACAGGCTAACAACATCAGCAATGTCGTTGATTGTCCTCCGACGATTCCCATGCACAATCTGATGAATTTTCTCCACATTTCCGTGAGGTGATGCTCGCGTCAGGTCTTTCAGATCGTTCGTTGTCTTTCAGGGACGTTCTTCCGCTTTTGAAGCGCCTGTTCCACTCGAAACATTGCGTACGACCCATTGCCCCGACGCCGTAAGCATACCGAAGCATGCTCAGTTCACCTTGGTTCTTTGTTCCAACTTCCTGTCCATAACAAAATCGCTGACTACACTATACACGCGATGACAAAAACACAAATTTCACAACTTGCGAAGGAAACACAGCAATGTCAATTGGCACGCTGTTTCATGAAGGTCACTGTTAGCTCTCACTGCGCAACCGTGTACTGCCATCTGTTGGCGCGCTACAAAACTAGCCTGGGAACTTTTTGATATCACCTTGTATTATACCTACATACAGCTAGGTGGATTAAACAGGTCATGCACACAATACAGTAAACTGTTAACAGCTTAGTGCATTGAGCTGTTTATATTTAAATATGCGTTCGATTATTTTAAATAGAAGTAACACCATCTGTTCTTAATTACAGACGGTCCTGATGGAAACCAGAAGAAATTATTCCCAGTAGATATTATTTTAGCTGCCATAGCAGTTACTGTGATTGTCTTAATTTCACTCGTATTGTACCTGATGTGGAAGAGACGCTTTCGATTCTTTATGAAGTTTGCATACTATTTTCAGCCTTACGTAGATAAAGGTAAGTTTCATATGTAATAACTGAAAGTTAACATTTAACCAATGGAGTGTTGCATTATAACTTCGATTGTGTGTCAGTGTGTCATGTATATTATCGGGAAACAACTGGATATTTAGAACATTGTTTTGTAGCTGTTGCTAGTGTATGTCCCCAAGAGATCCATGAAACAAGGAGGTCAATGGTGCGTAGATAGTGAGTCGAATGAAAATCTATAACTTTGTAGTTTGTTGTAACGGGATTCGATTCCAGGATAGACTGTCTTTAGTCATGATATCCTTAATTTAGGTTTTGTGCACTAATGCATTTTAATCTAGTTAGACACTGATTTGATCCTTCTGACATATAAAGAAGAATCATATATGATAGTGTTACAGTCAAGTCACTCTATTGCCTATTCTAATTCAGTTGCTTTCGTTAGTGTTCACAGCAGAAGTAGTGAAAGCGAATGCAGTCCGAATCTGATAGCTGCTTCTCGGCTTTACAAATTATTGGTACTCTGTATGCCACTACTGTATTTGAGGCTAATTTTGCTGATTATTTTGCTGATTATTGCATTACTGTGTTTGCTTCATCTTTTTTGTTTTTTAATCAAGTAGGGTTCTCTCAGTATACTGTTATAGTAGATTTCTGGTGTGTTGTATTTTGTAGAGGTGTGGATGCTTGCAGGGATAGGGGCGGCAAGATTGGGCTTTGCTGCAATATTTTTTCAGAATTTTTTTTTTCTTTTTGTTGACAGTCTAAGGAATGGATCTCTGCACAAACTGTGATTTTTGCCAAGTGCACTGTTTTGAATTCTTCTTGGTTTATTACAAAGTGACTGGATCTGTAGAAAGACTGGATAACTTATGATGCCTTAAATGTGCTGTTTAAGGATTAATGTAGTTTTTTTTTTTTCAGTGAAAGGAATATATAAGTTTGTGATATGAAAAATGAGTCATTCTAAAATGTTTGAATGTCCGTGTGTGTTAGGTGGGTGATATTTCTGTATGAAGATACTTTGCTTAAGTTTCATTAGACTATTATAAATTTTGTTAGACTATTATGAATTCTAGGTAGTTGGCATATAATTGCAGATATTGGTGAGTGCAGTAATGATATTTTGGGTGTATGTTTGTGATTTTGTTAGGAAATTAAATATTTTGAGAATAGGGATTGCTTTTCTGATGTGTGATATAAAGAAATAGGTCAGAGTCCTGGCTGGGTGGATATTTAAGAGTGAACTGTGATCAAGCAACTCCATAACACACACAGTCGAACGAACGATCCAGTATGATATATTACTTTAAGTTGTTGTTGTAGAATAGGATTGTGAGTGCAACACTCTAATCACTGGGTCATCCCTCAAACACACACACATATATATGTGTGTGTATATA
>NC_068988.1:91147817-91149502 GCF_001194135.2 Octopus bimaculoides
CATATATACATACACACGTACTACTGCTACTACTACTACTACTACTACTACTACTACTACTACTAATAATAATAATAATAATAATAATAATAATAAAAAAAAAAATTTTAAAAAAATTCAGACAAATACATAACAAAAACACCAGGACTTACAAATATATATAACATACAGAAAATTGCACTACTGGGTACTGCACACATTCTACGCAAAACACTTTCAATACAGTAAACATAAGAGCACCACAGCAAACCACAGCACATACCCAAGGCGCACAGAGCTGCGCTCGGTAGTGAAGTGAAAGCACGTTATAAAAATAAAACTACTGAATAATAATAATAATAATAATAATAATAATAATACTTGTTTTCCATTTTCAGAGGAGAAGTTATACGACGTATTTATTTCGTATAAATCTTCAGATACAGACGAAAATTGGGTGAAAAATATTTTGTTTCCGAAAATCGAAGATGACATGGGATTGAAAGCATGTATTCACTTTCGGGACTTCATCCCGGGTGAGAGTAAGTATCAACTAGTATGAGTGGAATATACCAGTTCAGAGATGTGTACACACACTCACACACACACGCACACGCACACGCACACACACATATACATGGTCAAGGTACATTTGAATAGAATCTTCCATGCTGATAAGTTCCAAAGAAGACCGTAACATGTACATAGCTGTCCTTTTGCTAAGAAACAAAGGGAAAACTTTTCAGTAAACCTGTATAGTCTTCATGTAGAGTCATACAAAGGCAATCTGACTGGTTGTTTGAGCATCGAATAAATTTTCTTACGGCATCTGTTTCGACTTCCTGCGCTTTGAGTACAAATCTCGCGTTGGTTAACTTCGCTTTTAATTATTTCGGGATCGATAAAGAAAGTATTAAACCGGGCCTGTGAAGTGATGGAAATGTAAGAACCTTAGATCAGATATTTTATGGTATTCGTTCTGGCTTTTAACGTTGTGAGTTCGAACCCCGAATTATGATAAACATAATCCATAGCCGATTTTAATAACACAGCCTGACACTTTCGGTGTTTTTAGCAGAGTTCCCGTATTACAAACATTCGAGTCAGGACTCTTGTTCGAGGATACCGTCCCCCCCCCCACACACACCCCAAGACCTAAGATGTTCTTTAATGGTCGTCGTACTACCTTACCTCTTGACCAAACGGTAAAAAAGATTAAATAAATAAAAGATTTATTAATTTTCGGAGCTTGATTCTTAATTTCGTAAAGTTACCTCCCTTCCTCCCCTTTCTCAAAGAATCGCTAACGATTAATCAGTTATTGCTAAATATGTTAAACTAGCTTATTCTAAATAAGATGCTTCGCTAAATACTGGTGAATGCAACATAACTAGCTGCACAGTATCTCGCGCACAAAGTACAGAATCAGGATAGGTCGAAACGATCGTTGTATTGAATAAATATTCTTGCAAACTCCATTCTCCGTTTCCCCCATTCATTATAAGCTCAACGAACAGCGCGGAATTCCTGAGGTAAGTCCAATGACATTTACATCAAAAGCTCAGGTAGCTTAAACGGTGAAAGTGCTTTAATCGGCATACTACTAACCATATACTCAAGGTTGAAATAATTATTAATATCTATCTACCTATCTATCTATCTATCTATCTATCTATCTATCTATCTATCTATCTATCTATCTATCT
>NC_068988.1:91149788-91157162 GCF_001194135.2 Octopus bimaculoides
AAATAGATCACATCTTGTGTCTATTAAGACCTAAATTGTTCTCAACATGAAATATAGCAGCTGTTGAGAACAATTTAGGTCTTAATAGACACAAGATGTGATCTATTTCTAGCGCATTAATTGTCCACGTTAGTGGTCGACGTTATTTTTTAAAATGTATCTATATTATATATATATATATATATATGAGTGAAATTGTTTTTAATCAGTAATTTTCTTGTATATTTACAGCTATTTCAAACAATATCATAGAAAGCATACAAAATAGCAGAAGAACGCTTTTAGTGCTAACCAATGATTATATAGAGAGCGAGTGGACCCGGATGGAGTACCAAGTAGCCCAACAGGAAATGTTAAAACTTCGTCACAGAATTATTCCCGTTATTCTGGGTAATTTTAAGGATTTAGACATCAAAGACAAAAATCTAAAATTTATTTTGGAAACAGTGACCTACCTACAATGGCCACCAGACTCAGAGAGTATTCATCTTCAAAATGCATTCTGGAACAATCTGAAGAAGACTTTACGAAATAAATACCAGTCGAAGCAAGTTTCTACATAATTTTATATTTATACATGTCTATGAGATATTATCTCTGTCGTGCCTTCTTCGGGCGTGGAGATCAAGGGTTCTTCCATTGTGACGACTGATACTTCGTCTCAGAATTGTACCCTGAATTTTCTCCACATTTCCAAGGAGGACGCTCGTGGCAGGCCTTCCAGATTGCTCATCGTCTTTCAGAATCATTCTTCCGTTTTTGAAGCCCCTGTTCTACTCGAAACATTGCGTACGACCCATTGCTTCGTCTTGAAGGATGCTCAATGTCTCTGTAGCAGACTTCCCATCTTTTAAAATCAAAATTTCACGCTGGCTCTTTGTTCCAACTTTCTGTCCATTACAAAATCGGAAACTACGGCATACACGTGATGACAATAACACAAATTTCACAAATTGCGAAGTAAACACAGCAGTGTCACTCGGCACACTGCTACGTGAATGTCAGTGCTAGCCCTCACTGCCCACGCAACCGGATGCTACCGTCTGTTGGCGCGTTACAGAACTAGTCCGGGAACTTTTTGATGCCACCTTGTACGTACTTTGTTCCAAGACATGGATTTTAAGGATTTCAATGATGTAACTACAGATAAGTTTCCCTGATTATCAGCAGTATTGTCACTAGATATCATGCAATGAATGCTGGTTATATACAACACATGTGTTGCTGAATACCGGACATTGATGTAAGTTCAAGACATTGGTCATACTGATGACATATTTCTTTTGTGGTGGAAGACGTATTATCTCTCAAGTTAAACATTTCATGATTGGCGGTGAGAAACGTCATTTGCAGATAGTATTTTTTGTTGTTATCATGTGTGGATCATACGGGATTTTAAATATCTCAGTCTTATGTTTCTTATATTCTCACGTGATTTATCAACAACTATCCAAAAATAAAGGGGATTATTGTCAATAGTAACATAGATATTATCTCATCCTGGGACAAAATATCTGTCTTTATCGAGTATAACAGCTACAACCAGAGATTCTACCATATAGTTGTTGAGGCTAACTGCTACAGCCAAAGCTTTTATTAGTGGAAGGAAGATCCCTAATTTTCTGTAAGTATTCACGGATGGACATTGTACAGTGGTATTTCAAAACCTAAAATGTTTATTTCGTTTGTAATAAAGAGAAATTTTTCAATATTAAGAGTTATACCATATTTGACATATAAAGCAAACTATTTGGTGGAAAATACTTCTAAGTTATTGGCTTAGTGGTTGGAATCCATCAACGTATTTAGTTTTAACGTGTGCTTCGGAGACTGTTTCATGAAATCTAAAATCTGTTACCAAAAACAATGTAACCGTCAAGAACTGTGCAATATCGGTATTTACCGCGCAGAATTCTGACTTAAGTGTAATGCCTATCTTCCTTCTACATTCGGGCAATGTGATGACCATTCCAGACATCAAATACAGTCTTCTTTCTTTTCTTTCTTTCTTTCTTTCTTTCTTCTGAGTTGAAATAAATATCAAATATCCAGAGATATCACAGAGCCACCAACAAGAACAGCTTCAAGTCTTGATCCAACCTCATCTTTTACGTCTTTCTGTCCGTGAAGTGGAACAAGATAGAGACAAGTAGGTAGCAGGTTCAGCTTCAGAGTTGATTATGAGGTCTCGTGGGGTACTTTTCATTATTGGAAGTGTTACTGTTGTAACGGCTTATGTAATGGTATATGTTGGTGGTCGGCAGTTACCAAGTGTAACGGTGTTGATGTTGCAGGTATGCAAGATTAAAGAACAGTGATCGAAGTTGTAAACAAACATTTACTTACTGTTACGTATTGTTTTAGCCAAACCGCGACAGGCTGGTATAATATAATTCGTAAAGCATGCGAGGTAAAGAGAGATGTATATTTTCCTTGTATAGTGCGTGTGTTCTCATCATTGTGTAGTAGTAAATCACAGATAGAGAAAGGGTAATGTTGTAGAGAAAAGAAAGTGAGCCAGTAAAAGTGAGAGAGGAGGGACGAAACAACTGCTTCGTTGGTGAGTTACCATAGTTGTCTCGCTGTGCCTTTTCATTCCGTTGACGGCATTTCGTTCAGCCGGTCAGCCAGCACGGTTCTCACTAATTGACTTTGGCTTACGGAGTTCCTGTATTTATTATAACTATATATAACTAGCTAGAAAAATAGGTATATTGGAGAGAACAAAAGATATTCTTTGGGGGTCGACTGTTATCTCAATTCCATTCTCCATCGCATACAAGAGGTTAGAAGGGTCTTACCTCCTAGTAGCTGAGATAATCAACTTTATACGTTAATAATCCGGCGTTTCCCAGGTTATTGAAAATAATGAAATTTAAATATACCTTTTAAATCTCTAAGTAAAATGAAACATGGATTATGCAGTTCTCAACAGTAATTAACTGAGGTACAAACTATTAATGTCAATAACATGTTTTATCTGATGTTCTCACTGTTAAAATTGCTAAAGAAAAAAAAACAGGTAGTTCTTTGTCTTTGCAATCACCTTCAATTGTCAGTACTTATTTGAAACAAGTTGAACCTGAAAATGCATAAATTTGAGAAGAACCAGCCTGCGGGCGTTCCTCTCCTGTTAATAAGTACATTTAACAAAAATTCTATCAGATGACGTGAGTACAAACAAATGTGTTGAAACAAATCCGGAAATCAGTCACAGTTTAGTTATCTAAAACTTCTAAATATACGATGCTTTGAGTGTGTCCTTTAATTGGTGTATAAATGAAAAGATTTTGGGGACTTCCAACTCTCGAACATCCTACATATAATTGCCCTTCAGAGAAGCAAAGTGAAGTCCAACAACCTTGAGAGACTGCCCTTGATACTTGTTTATTGACATAGCGAAACTTAGTTTCACTGGGAACTGGAACCGTTTAAATTCAAAGGGGAGGTCATATGGGATTAACAGGATCCGTGAAGTGAAGACATCCTCACCGTTATAGTTCCCAGTCATAATTGTTGACTCTAGGACATGGGGTCGCATTGCTTTCACCACCAGGCTGGTGCCATTGCACAGACGAGGAAGATCCAGATTCCTGAGCAGTATGATCGGGGTCCCCTTTTTAAGTGTTAAGTGGTGAGGTAGCATCCCAGATTACAGTAGAGAGTTCAGGAACTCAGTTGGAAAAACTACAGCCTGGTCCTGATCAATGACAGCGTCAAGAGATTTGAAAGACTGTTCTTGTCCGGGCAACGGCTGCATTTTGTTGACAGCATCATTACGTGGAGCTAAGATGGCTCGCTCACAGAGCCATTGACTGTTGCTAAAGTTTTGTGCAATGTTTGGGAGTATATGCATCATGAGATCATTGACAGTTGGTACCATCTCACCACAGGCTTTCCTCCACCACCGACTTTGGATGATGATAACTTTCATAAAAATGGATATTTTTTAATGAAGTTTTTTTACGAATATGTGTTATATCATGTAGATTCCGAATATGCATAATTTTGGGAGCAAAGTGTTTTAGGAGGGGGTGGGAAGGATTTTCGGTATATTCACCGGAGTCCACTTCAATTTGCCTTAACTTTTAGGAAAATGGATATTTTTTAATGAAATTGTCTACAAATATACCTCGGACTATGTAGATTCTAAGCATATAGGATTTTTGGTGGAAGTGGGGGAACAATTGGGGGTAATTTTTGCGAACTGTTCCCCACTGGGGAGTGTTTCGGAACAAATCGTCCATATTTCAGTTTCTCCGTTTTGTGCGTTTGTGCATCCGTATATAACGCTTAGCCCTAGTTGTAAAATTTCTGGAAAAAATTGAAAAGTTAAGGAGCAGGTGTATTAAAAAGTCTGAAAGTAGATTTTTTTTGCATATTAAGAATCTCCGTTGGAGACAAGGTCGGGATCTGTAGAAAAAAAAAGCACAAAGAGGTGGCATACTTATTCTCAGTGTTTTCACACACATATACATATAATGCAAAAAGTTCAAACGGAGAATTATTCCATTCAGTATCATGTTTATTATAGAGATCATGTAACAAATTATACTTTACACTTATATATTTAACTGTGCATGTATATTCCTTATTTTTGCTTCTGGTGTCTTCTGCCTTTCTATTAGAACCGTGTACCTGGGAATTTACTTAAAGTGAAAAAAAAAATTGTTTGCAACAGATAAGTCGTCTTAATAACATATATCTGTGTACCAGTCATTTAGCTGTTATTTTTAGCATGAGGTTTCTGGTGAGGGCTTCATTTATTTTATTGCCTGTTGCTTCAGTAGAAATCTACGGATGCACAAACGCACAAAACAGAGTAAATGTAACAAATATGGACGGCTTGTTCCGAAACACCTCCGAGTGGGGAACAGTTCTCAAAAACTACACCCAATTGTTTTCTCCCAAAATTCCTATTTACATAGTCCGAGGTACCTTTTAGGCAATTTCATTAAAAAATATCCATTTTCCTGATAGTTGAGCGAATTGAAGTGGACTTCAGTGAATTTTCCGAATATTCTCCTCCACCCCTCCTAAAACGTCCCACCCCCCAAATGTTGTATATTTGGAATCTACATGATATAACACATATTTGTAGAAAATTTCATTAAAACATATTCTTCTGAAAGTTATGATCATCGGTGGGGCGAGCAGAAATCTGTAGTTATGCCCTGTTGACAATTGATCAATTAAATGAAATTATTAACCACTACGCCATTTGCCCGTGGGTTCTCATTCCTAAGGTATTTTTCGATGTTGTTATTAATCACTACGCCATATGCCCGTGGACATATGGCGTAGTGGTTAAGAGCGCGGGCTACTAACCCCAAGATTCCGAGTTCGATTCCAGGCAGTGACCTGAATAATAATAATGATAATAATAATAATAATAATAATAATAATAATAACAACAACAACAACAACATCGAAAAATACCTTAGGAATGAGAACCCAAGTTCGAAATTTCCCCAAGACACCTGATGAAGGCTGGAGGGTATATCAGCCGAAACGTTGTGTTAACAATAAACAAGATTAGGACAAATATCCGTCAATTGTAAATAATGTAAATAATGTTTGTGCCTCTAGTAGAAAGGGTATTAGCTCTTTCAATAAGACTGCCAGCTTGCAAGATCATTATCGCGCCGGAGAAAAAGCTGAGAGGCATTTCTTCTGTCTGTATATCTGTACGTACGTACGTACGTATGTATGTATGTATGTATGTATGTATGAATGTGTGTGTGTGTGTGTGTGTGAGTGCTAATGTGCGTATCTCTGCTTCCTTGTGTGTGTGTGTGTTTGAGTTTGTCTACGCGTATGAGTTTGTGTGAGAATTCACGTGCGCATGTTATGTATGCATGTGTGTCTATATTGTTTCATACGCTCTGAATCTCTCTTATCATATGTCTCAAGTTTCACTGGTGGCTGAAAAAATACTAGGAATACATAGATGCCCGGTTAATATGTCCTGTGTATCACACGTGATACGCAAAACAGGCAAAGTGATCATAATAGTTATATCACATACGAGCTGAGATCATTTCCCCATTTTCTCCACTTGTCTTTCATTTATTACGAGCAGGGGTGTAGCTAGGGTAAATGGCGCCTAGGGCAAGCATCAAAATTGCGCCCCTCCACCCAACCAAAATGCGGAAACTGACATAGAAATGGCTTAATTAGAAAATTATCTTGGCCAAAATCGCTCCCCTTCAAAGTGGTGCCCATGGCATGTGCTCTGCTCGTGCCACCCAAGCTACTATACTCCTGCTTACGAGAGTAGAAATGTGATACGAGGAGGATTT
Source organism: Octopus bimaculoides (assembly GCF_001194135.2). Lineage (NCBI taxonomy): Eukaryota > Metazoa > Mollusca > Cephalopoda > Octopoda > Octopodidae > Octopus > Octopus bimaculoides. The sequence goes on from NC_068988.1 coordinate 91,156,091, forward strand.
GGCTGCCGTTTCTAACAGGTTAAACGACCATGCAGAGCAGGCATGGAAAACCTTTCTCGAGAAGAGCGTTGCATATGATATCGCACATCAGGCGGACCGCACTACCGAAAAAAATTCAAGGTATCTTTTTGTTAGGTGTACCATTCAGGAAGACTCGCGGACGGACGTTTGGGCATGACAAGCATAAAGTCTCATATTTCATTTGTCAACTGTGTTTATTCTTTCTTTCTTTCTTTCTTTCTTTCTTTACTTCTTCCTTTATTACTACTGTGGGATGAGATATAAGAGAGATTTCTGGTTACAATTTCTAGCAAGTCGCATTATTATCCAGGCTCCCTATTCGGCTCACGTTTCATCTATCGGAGAGAGCGGTTTTCATTTGTATTTAAAATGATTTTTCTGTCTTTCATTACTGAGCTCTCTTTTTCCAATCACCAGAAATCCATAAATGATAAGAAAGCTTACAAATTTGCAGATTTCTATTTACCTAAATAAAAATAACTCTTATCGGATAAACTGAATGTATATTAGACAGAGGTCGATTAAGTTTGTTGAACTAAGGGTGATCTCTAACCAGATTCATTAGTCTCTTACTATCAAGATTATCATTTGTGAAATAATTTAAAGGGAACGAAAGAAAATGTAAAATTCGTACGTAATAATACTAACATATGCAGAAAAGTTAGTTATAGTAGAAGGGAAATAACAATCGAATCTATTAGTAAGTTATCTCCCTTGTACCATACTGATAGCATTTTCTTCCCTTCTTTTGCATCGACTGTAACTGCGGAGGCGCAATGGCCCAGTGGTTAGGGCAGCGGACTCGTGGTCATAGGATCGCGGTTTCGATTCCGAGACTGGGCGTTGTGAGTGTTTATTGAGCGAAAACACCTAAAGTTCCACGAGGCTCTGGCAGGGGATGGTGGCGAACCCTGCCGGACTCTTTCACCACAACTTTCTCTCACTCTTACTTCCTGTTTCTGTTGTACCTGTATTTCAAAAGGTCAGCCTTGTCGCACTCTGTGTCACGCTGAATATCCCCGAGAACTACGTTTAGGGTACACGTGTCTGT
>NC_068988.1:91159414-91160734 GCF_001194135.2 Octopus bimaculoides
TCTAAACATGTAGTTAGCCGTTATATTGCCTTCTAAGAAGGATCAAATTTTCCTACAAGCATATAAGTTACTTTCGCGGAATTAATTAATAATCTCTTGGATCTTTACCCATTGAACGGCAGATCGAGAAATTAATTTTTTGTAACTAAACACTTTCAAACTTTGGACACTGGTAGAATGTGTCATATAAAACATCTTTTACTCTTAGTGTTGTTGAGAAAAGTATGTATTTTCAAAGTTGTCGTATTTCGGTAATTTCAACCAATCAATGACATGTATTCAGCTGAATGAAATTACTGCTATTGTTTGTCAGTGTTTAGTTATAAAAAATTAATTTCTCGATCTGCCGTTCAAAGGGTACAGATCCAATTTCTTAAATGATATCTTCTTAGAGACTCGTTAAGAATTATTAGAAGAATTATCTTTTCTCTCTCCAACTAAGAGGACATTTTCAATTACCGTATTTTAACGTGTATAAGGAACCCTCGTGTATAAGGGAACCTCTTAATTTTTGGGGCTTATGATTTGGAAAAACTGTTTTGTAAGGGATTAATAATACTATCCATGTATAAGAAACTCCTATATTTTTTAAACCTAAGTTTTGCAAAAGAAAAAAAAGGTTCCTTTTACACGTTAAAATACAGTAGTTCATTATCACTTGCTTAAATAATTCAGTACACCAACCCTTGCCAGTTTTATCTAAATTAATACTATTGCCCCATTTAAATTATTTATGTACACGAAAATTCCATGTACATAGGTAAGGTATTTAACCAATATATTATAAACATAATTAGTAATACTAGCAAAAGGACCGCTCTCCGGGCGGTTTACTGCTAGCCCCTTGATAATATTTTCACATTTGATTCCCATTTCTAATAATTTTTATATTTTACGTTTAATTATTTCTTTATATAATAGTGCTCACTTTATTAGTAAATATTGCTTTCATTATTTTATCACAGTCTTAATTTCTCTTTTTTAAACAAACATCACGGTAGTCCAACAACAGAGGGAGAAGCAGTTTATCAAATTTTACATTCCCCTCAAAGCAACATAGAGATTTCAAATTCAGCAGCCCATCTGTAAGCTTTGCAGTGTATGTGAGAGAGAGAAAGAGAGAAAACATTGCAAACAATGAATGAAATAAACCTGAAATGAAACAATCGTATAAATAAAAGGGCATTACTACAGATATATACGCCCCCGACTTTGTTACCTCATAACATCCAGAAAAATGGATATTTTTAACAAAATTTTCTACAAATGCCGCTAAAATGTTGTGGCTTTCGGAGTATATAGGGATTTATGGGAAAGAAT
>NC_068988.1:91161548-91164051 GCF_001194135.2 Octopus bimaculoides
ACACACACACACACACACACACACACACACACACACACACACACACAAATGCACACTCGCACTCGCACACATACACATGCATACACACATTCATTCCCTTTCATTTGTGTGTATGAGTATATACGTGTGTGCGCGAGTATGTATTGGTGTGTGTGTGTGTGTGTGTGTGCGTGTGTGTGTGTGTGTATGACTGTTGAAGTTGTGTTTGGAAACTGTGAATAAGGTGCAAGATTCGAGTGCTTATCGGTAACTTTTTGTCTTTTTTCTCCTCGTCTTCTAATAGTAATTATCCAACTTCCTAGGCTCTTCTCACAGCTATCCCGCATTCAAAAACTATACGGGTATTTTCAAAAATTTCCATTTAATGAATAATGCTTTTAAATTGCGTATACATTAATAGCGAATTAAAACTTAAAAGAGAAAGTGAGACTTTGCAAATGAAAATGAAATACTCCGCAGTGAATGCAATGAATATTTAAATTTGTGATGAATTGGACGCAGTGAATATTTAAACTTGCGAGAAACCGGAGTTAAAATTTTTTTTTAAATTCGAGAAATCGAAATATAGGAAATATAGGAAATTTCTTAGAACATTAATATATAAAAATTCTTCCAGACGGTCAACCCTTTAATAATTGCTTGTTTTTAGTACTTTTAGGAATTGTTACATACCTAATTAATAAGTAGCTTTCTCCATTATAGTATAGATATCGTTGCAAATTTTGGAACAAGGCCAGCAATTTCGAGGGAAAAGGGTGAGTTGATTACATGGACTCCATCCTCCATTGTTCAACACCTACATATTTTATCGACCCCCGAAAGCATGAAAAGTAAAGTAGATCTTAACGGCATTTGAACTCAGAACTTAAAGACAGGATAAATGCCGTGAAGTATTTTATCAGGCCTTCTAACGACTCTGCGAGTTTATTGCCTTCGTATTGTTAGTAATTTATCCTTCTAGCATTTAAACCAGCCATATCTAGCCAAAATAGTGTACCTGTTGCATGTTCAAACCGGCCAGAAATCAAATTCTCAAGGCTACGAGATAATACATAAATTCAAAGCAATAAGAAGAAAGAGGCATTACATTTGACAGAGTAATTTGAATGCTTTAGGATTAAATATAGAATATTTATTATAGCTTTGGATACAGAAACTTTTGATAACGATACCAAGTTCATTCACTTTCAAAAAGTGTTGTAATTGCTCTTAGAAACCTTTAATGAATCACAGAAGAAACGTGATTAAAACTTAAAAAAAGAAAGTGAGATTTTGTCAACGTTTGCTTGTTTAGACAACCGAAAGTAACAGCGACGACGACAACAACCACAGCAACAACGAAGTGATTATGAAATCAATGAAATTTTAATCTGAATAAGCAAGCTCAGCCAAATGTAGCATTCCCGGTCATATTCCCTGTCAACACTGTCATACTTGCATTTTTATCTCCTGTATGCACAGAACTAGTTTGGAACACTATTACTCCATAGGACAAGAGTGTCCCAGATATCTGGAAAAAGAAGAGAACAAAATAAGAGAGGCAGAACAAGTTCAGATTAGCAGTCAAAAGTCATTTCATATTCTATTTAATAGCAAAATAAATATTCTGGGGTCATTGTACAGTATTTGTTGATAATTCTACAGTATGTACAGGTCAGCGTAGATGATATGATAGTCACTCTAGATTAGAGTTCGTATTGTACAGTAACTGGTGATCAGTAGAGTATTTGGTAGTCAGTGTTAATTATTTAGTGGTGAGTTTAGGTACTAATTGGTTAAATCAAATTATTTGGTCGTCGGCTTAGATTATTTGCAAAATAATTTAGTCAGAGTATGACATTAAAAATATGAGAAAATTAGTCAACATTAATTAGCATGCAAGGAATTAAATAACATGCATAGAATTTTTAAACAATTATTTATTAAGAATTAAATTAACAAATTTTTCTAAGTATTGATTTATCAACTATTGAGCTTTGTAACTATTGACTGCCTAAACCAGAGCTCCTCAACTATTGAACGCTTTTGGTTTCTATTTTACTCAGGTGGACCCGCTCATAGCCTTTCGATGTTTAAAAACGTCCCTTTATATTTTTATAATTAAATATTGTTAGGAACTGTATAAATAAATTGTTAAAACATTTTATGCTTAGTAGAAGTATAACCAAATTATTGTGCGTTCATTTTGTCTTCAAAATCTTATATGGACCCCTAAGAGCCATACGGATTCCGAAGGGTTATATGGACCACGTTTGAGAACCACTGGTCCAAACTATTCATTTCTTCTGTATTGGATTGTCTTAATATTGATTTGTCTAACAACTATATACGGAAAAATCATCATTATTAATGGTTAGGACTTCTCACTTGCGAATAGTATATTAAAGTCTAAAGCAGAGGTTCCCAACTACCGGACTCGAACCAGGCGGGTTTTGACTGCTATTTCTAAATTTTCAGTATGTTGGAGAAGCAACTCAATGCTAATCCCTGTATATTTATGATT
>NC_068988.1:91164319-91165140 GCF_001194135.2 Octopus bimaculoides
ATATATATATATATATATATACTAGCCTAAAAGCCGCACGCCGTGCGGACATTTGCGCTGGCTCCTGCTGGGGGTTAATTGAAGAGCTAAATATTATCACTATAATACGTCTATTATGACTATATGTCCCGGTAGTGTTTGATCAGAGGTTAAAGACAGGTGAGAATTAATTCTGTAAATGCAATCATTCTATTGTTCCAGTCCCAGTTTGATTTCCAACTGTTGGCCAATTTGTACCAAATTTCTTATCTCAACGTTGTTAAGTTAATGAAGCGAATGACATTTATCTCCCCTTGATCTCTGACGTCATCTGACAAACGCCAACTAAGATGGCATTAACCAGCCAAGCTTTACTTGCTAGAAATAGCAACACACATGCTTCTAAATCAGATCCCAGTGGTGGATATCCAAGAATCAAATGAAGGGCAGATTTTCAATCCCGGGATCCTCCTGATTCCCAAAAGGTATAATATGCCTATGTAGAGCAAATGTGGACTCACATACTCGTTTAGTATATATATATATATATATATAGTACAATATGTATATGCATGTACTATATATATATGTATAGGCGCGTGGCTTAGTGGTTAGGGCATTCGGCTCACGATCGCAAGGTTGTGAGTTCATTTCCTGGTGACACTTTGTGTCACACTGAATCTCCCTGAGAACTACGTTAAGAGTACACGAGTCTGTGGAGTGCTCAGCCACTTGCACGTTAATTTCACAAGCAAGCTATTTCGTTGATCGCATCAGCTGGGACCCTCATCGTCGTAACCGACGGATTGCTCACACACACACACACACACACACACACACAC
>NC_068988.1:91165288-91169251 GCF_001194135.2 Octopus bimaculoides
AGACCGATAGATTAAAAAGAACTTATTGCTGACTGAAATCTTACAAAAAAGAATTTAAATGTTCAAAATCCAGTCATGTTAGTTCAAAAATATTAAAGAAGAAACTAAATTTGTGAATCCAGCAAACTTGTTTTTTCCTCAATAATTATTTCGTTGTATTTACATTAATAACTCTTTTGTATTTACATTAGCAGCTCTTTTAAATTATCAGAATTTCTAGATTCTAAACAGAAAACTTAAAGAGTTGTTTCTTACCATAAGTATTGTTGAAGAGTCGATATTGAACATTTTGGCGGCAGTGAGATAGCTTGGATTGGAGACTCTTGCGAAGAATAGAGAAATCTAGAATTTTTTTTTTTAACAGATGAAAAAAAAAAGTTGAGATTATTTGTAAGTAAAGTTATATTTCATATAAGATGAGCAAGCTCACGATTAGAACTCCGTATGTATTGCTCTGCAGAATAGAGAAACGTAGGAAAATAAAAATAGCTGCTAATATTTTGGTTATGAACTATGGCGGTGATCTGGCAGAGTCGTTAGCACGCCGTGCAAAATACATAGCAGCATTTCGTCCGTCTTTACCTTCTGGGTTCAAATGCTGCCGAGGTGGGCTTTGCCTTTCATCCTTTCGGGGTTAATAAAATAAGTATCAGTTGAGCACTGAGATCGATGCAATTGATTTACCACTCTCCAAAAATTACTGGCCTTGTGCTAAAATTTAAAACCAATATTTTTCTTGGCAAAATAATTGCTTCTAATTTATGTTCAAGGCCTGCAATTTTGAAGTTAATTGTTACCGTCGACTTCAATACCAGACTGATCCTTTCTTTTAACATTTCCGAAAGGATGAATGAAAAAGTTGGCGCCGGTAAGATTTTAACTCAGAGTACCGGAATAAATACCTCAAAACATTCTTCCAACGCCCTCTTTGCTAAGCAAAATGATATTAAACATTATAAAGAGTATTTTCAGGTAAGACAAAATCGATGAATAGAAATAGATTAGAACCCTAAATCTACTGTTTTGAAATATAGTCGTTTCTGTTAGGTTGGAGCCAAAGTTAATACCGTTTTTCAACAAGTAGCATTTGCCATATCTGATAGGACTGTTCGCAAATGGTTCGCTACGTCTAGGAGTTAAAAACTTTGACCTGGAAGGCTGTGAACGTTTCGGCAGTCGTTGATGATGACCAAACAGAAACTCTTATCAAAAATAATCCCGATCACACATCACGAGACAGTATTCCAGGGGTTGCGAGTGTCCAGCCTTGCAGCCAGGCACTTAATTTGCATAATACTCTCCTGTGGTTTCTCCGTTTTCTCTTGCAACAAATTGCAAGAAAAACGTAAATATTTTCTTAAGAAAAAGGGGAAATAATATATCGTGATATCTGGCTAACCCCAGAAGAATACTTTAACAAATCGATTTGCAACCAACAATAGCTAAGTGCGAAAACTGGTAGTCGTGAAAGTGCATCCTATCGAATGCCTTTGATCACACGTGCTTGAGAAAATTACATTAACAAAGCGATTTGCAAATGACATTTGTCATAAATTCAGTTGTGAATATTATTTAACGACAATTTTTAAAATTTACTTAAACGGCTGATTGCGATATCTTTGTTATCTGTTCATTTTGGGAAAAGGGTATCTTTATTAAAGACCTATTAATTGTAAAAAAATATATAAAGTAAATGTGAAATTAACGTTGTGATATCAATTTGAATATTATGTAATTGTGCGTAACAGATATTTTTAACCATTTTTTGTATGTTAATCTAGCCTAGCTTAAAGCCTACCGTTAGATTAGGGAATTTGAAACCAGTAGCCATCGCGTCGTTATGCATATGTTTCCAGTTTAAAAAATTTTTTTTTTTATCAATAGTATTATTATTACTCTTATTCTTGGATTTATCGGTATTATCGTCAGTGCGTTAGGTTCCCGCTTTTCTTCCAGTCGACTTTATTCATAATTTTATTTCCTTTTTTAGATTATAATTTAATCATATTAACCCTTCATCAAATAAAAAAAAATGGAATGATGATTATATGCGTTTTGGTTTCATTTGTACGGGGAAATTGAGGGTTTGTAAAAGCCACAGTGCATGCTTTGTGATATTGTGTTTTCCAACGCAAATTTGAAGCCGTCTAAGCTGCAAGAACACTTCAATAACTGGCAAAGCAGAGCCGATACTTTAGGCCATGATGTTGAATCGTTGAAAGCTAGAAGAGCCCGTTTTGATTCTCGAGCAACCCTTCCAAAATTACGTTCTGTATCTGCTAATAAACCGCTGCTTCATACTAAGTAGCCGAGTCCAAGAGGTCCCATACAATTTCAGAAGAACTTATCAAACCATGTGCATTAGGAATGGTAACACCTGTTCTGGGAAAAGAAGCAAGAAAGGTGGAACGTGACTATGATTTGCTTGGAGAATTGGAATCACAAGACTTCAATGAAATGCTAGCTTATTTGACAAACATTTTCAACCGTATGAATGATCTGAGTCTATCTTTTCAAGGAAAAAAAACATAAATATATTGAAATGCTGTGAAAACGCTTTCAAAGAAAAGTTAGCTCTTTGGTGTCGACGAGTGAAAAGAGGGAATCTTTCAAGTTTTCCATCACTTGAAGAAACGATCGATAATGAATCTATATATAATTCCTAGTGTATGTGAAGAAACTGTGGCTCATTTGGAAATGTTGTCAAAGTCGTTTGACGATTATTTTGCGGCAGGAAAACTGGAAACTTCTGAAGAACAAAGGAGAAAACTGATTCGAAGACTACAGATCCAAGCCATCACTGGAACTGTAAAGATCTGTAAAACTTTCCAGAAATTTATCATGCAAGCATATACGAGCATATCTATACGTGCAACTATATGCATGAGAATACATACATAAAATAAAACATAGAAATCTGCACGTATACATACATACATACATACATACAATGAAAACAAAATAACTCACCCTTGTCATTGTGTCTTGGCTGTGCTCTTTATTGAGACTCAGTCTGTATAAATACTCGACGGGTTCTTCAACCTGAAACAAGGAAAGAATAGAAAGAACAACAAATTTTTGATGGGTTCTAGTTTTTAATACAGTTGTCGTCGTTGTCATCGCTGCTGCTTCTGTTGTTGTTGTTATTGTTGTTGTTGTCGTTGTTGGTGATGTTACGGCTATTGCTTAGCTATACATCGACCCAGAACTAACTAATTTATGCTCAAATGTATACCAAACTGACTAAACCGTCTCTCAAATAGCTTGACTGTGATTTGAGGGAAATTTAACCACTATCTTATCATAAAGCTCCCAGGATTGGCTTGGATTGTTGTTGTTGTTGTTTTAGCCCACGGTCAGCCCAGATTTAGCAGATTTATGATTAAAAACGTTCCATCCAGGAGCACCATATACTTTTAAGAACATTCTAAAGGCAATAGAACATGTGGGTCTTATAATTTTTCAAGACGGATTCAGTTCTTGGATAAGACGAAATGTTGTGCCCTTGAGCAAGGCCCATCATTTCACGTGACTTCAATAGAATCCTAATGTAACAGGTGTGATTATTGAACAAGACAGCATGTTGTACCCTTGAGCGAAGCATATCATTTCACGTTATACGAAACTCCCATCTGAAAACGAGTGCCAGCTGACTGTTGGTGCAACCTTTGCTCCCTCCAGCTATCACGCCTTCCATGCTTTACTGGGCTAAGGGTGAGAGGTTTTAAACATTATCTACGTCTACTCGCGACCCTAAAAGCACCAAATGTAACAAGCGATAGCATGGTACATGCTTCCATGTTATGCTCGATTGTGAGTAACGGTTTATCTTTTAAAGCTCTCAGTGGGTAATATACCAGCAATTTGGTTGGTCTTACCGGCAGGTGAGATGTCCACGGGGAGATTTGTTATGGGTTAATATTTTATATTGTTTGTTTTGGTTAGGGTTATATTATATATATA
>NC_068988.1:91169690-91170908 GCF_001194135.2 Octopus bimaculoides
TATGTATGTGTGTATATGTATATACGGCGGGCTTCTTCCCGCTTCTGTCTACCAAATCCACTCACAAGGTCTTGGTCAGCCTGAGGCTATAGTAGAAGACACTTGCTCAAGATGCCGCGTGTACGTGTGCACGTGTGTGTGTGTGTGTGTGTGTGTGCGTGTGTGTGTGTGTGTGTATGTGTGTGTGCGTATGTGTACGTGTGTGTGTGTGTGTGTGAGAGTATACATATACCTATTAATATGCATATAATATAGTCATATCAATTCAGAAGCATCTATACATTGAGTAATGATTAAATTTTGGGATAAAATTTTGGCTTTAAAACTAATGTTAGTAACAAATTTAAAAGTTAATATTCTGGATGTCACCTTAGATTTAAATATGAAATTCTACACAGAAAATATTATATTCCATAATCATTTGCCATACAATGTATCTAACTACTCATGTAGAAGAATTGGTAGAATTATACAAGCTAAATGTCACTCAAAAACGCTATGTTAACCTGATAAAATAGTTATTTATAGATAGAATTGACAACGATACCTCTTCATACAGAAATATTTATATACAAAATACAAGTAATATCCGATTCAAACTATAATATCACCTGGAAAAGCACTGAAAGGTGAAAACTTTACAAAATTGGTAGTAATAGATGTAGTCCACATAATTTAGATAAAAGACAGAACTAAAAAAAAAAGAAATGTTTAGCAACTAGGGATATATTTGAATGTTAAATCTGAAACGTCTGGAAAATGAAGACATGAGGATAAATTCATTTCACGTAACTGGACACACCCGTATTAAATGAGAAATTGTTTTTGTGCGCAAGTGTAATGAAATGTATGGAGCGATGAATGCATGTCTGCTGTTTTGGATTACGCATATACCCCTTTACGCCCTTATGATACTTCTATTCAAATTTATGTGAATTTTAATTTTTTTAAAAACATATAAAACTGTAACTGCGTATATCTACTTGATCCGACTGTCAGAATCTGTCGATATTTATGTAATAATTGTTTTACAACGTAATTCCAATTTTAGATATTGGTCAAATTTTCATTTGGGACCTCGCTTTAATTTATACATTTTTACCCTTTAAACATAATAGGTGAAAGTTACTAAATAAATATTTCTCATAGTGTTTTGACTTCTCCCAAACGAAATATTCTCTTTCTCTCTCTTTATATAAATATATATCTCTTTATATA
>NC_068988.1:91170990-91176849 GCF_001194135.2 Octopus bimaculoides
TATAAGGGTGATGCAAAAAAGGGGGAAAAATTTTTATTTTCAATTTTCAGGAGACACCCTCCTATTTTATTCATAGTCCTAAGAAAGCATTGTATGCGAAATTTGGGGTTAAAAAAGAGAAAATTAGAGGTTGCTACCAAACTTTAAAAGTAAAGGTATAAAAGTTTGTGCTAAAAAGTATTGTATAAAAATAAATGTATAAACGTATATTCTAGGCTATAGCATGTAGTGAGGTACGGCGTATAGCGCGTTAACTTTTTTTTATGTGGAAGTTCCCCCAGTAGGCATATCATAACTACTTATGTAATTTTTTTTTTTTTTTTGTGAAGCAAGAGTAATGTTTCTTGTTTTTGTTTGAGAGTTGTATCCCTCCATCAGTCGTACATCTCTTTCCGCAATATCCTTTATCACTTTGAGCCCGTATGTGATATCTTTTGCATTCGCATAACTTTCGTCATCATTCCATTCTTCAGCAAGGCACCTCTAGGATTTCAAAGAATCTTTTTGTGTTGGCAGTAGCGAAATCCTGCCCAGCCGATTCAGAATTTATTGATGCTAGTTTGCTCGGTTTTGAGTCAACTGGTTTCTGCAGAGAATGCTTCATTTTGTTTTAATGTCTCATGCGAAACTGCCGAATCAAACAAATGCAGAAACCACAAGCTCCTCAGAGACGTACCACAATGTGTCTTAAAAACTTATTGAGTGCAGCACTTGTAATTTTGTCATCCTTTTGCTTGTAGAGCAGCAGACTTTGCACAAAATGCAAATCTGAACGGAGGGTGCACGAGGGTATGGATGCCAGGCACCACGATCTGATGTATATCGCTGCTGAAAAGCAGCAAACATCTCTCAGTTCTTTTCCCTCTCTCTCAGTTAGTTTAAACTGAGATTTAAACATCCAAATTTTAATGCAGTAAATTAGCTTGGCCATCCATCGTGCTCTGTGATAAGCTCCGGGTGCTTTAACGCTGATTCCTGACTTGGGGGTACTACCGAGGAACATGAGTGTTAACTCGAGCGATTCCTTGTAGTCACCATGAGGCTGCTGTTCATCAAGCTGAGCTTGAGCAAATTGAATGATTTCTTCAGCATCTGAAATTTTCTCTGCAATGTTAGGGTCATCTGTTGCTGTTTGGTAATTGTTCTTGTCAATTTCCACTCACTTTGCTTTGAATCTCTTAAACAGTTGTATGTCGGGGCCAGTAGAAGATGGCAAGGAGACAGAAAATGTACAATAAATACAAACTGAAAAATAAGAATATACAAAATGGTCAGTGGATGGTAGCAACCGCTAAAATGTCTTCAATGGTGCTGAAATTTTACATGTTGTTTTTGCACTAGACTAAATAAAATTAGAGGCAAATTAGATGTATGTGTGTGCACACACACACACACACACATGCGCACAAACAAACAAAAAGAACGCAGTGTGAATAACGGACAGAGTCAAAACTATTGAAAAGGTTACACGACACAACGAAAATTTTAGGAAAATAAAAATAAGAAATAAGTGGAAATTTTACCGGTGAGTGTGTTAAATTAGAAGGCCCTAAAAGAAAATGACTCTACTCAGACACAACAGAATATGCTTCAACACACGAACTCACATAAAGAATCTTGCAAACCAAATCCAAAAACGAAATATATATATATATATATATATATATATATATATATATAAACGTATGTGTGTGTGAGTGTCTGTGTCTGTGAGTGAGTGTGAGTTTGCAAATATATAAATACACACACATATAATTGTATAAATATACGTCAACATACAGCAGCTTGCAAGGTGATGCCACTATAGAGAACTGATGTTGAGAAGACGATCCGTGTTATTGCCATTAAAGCGATAAGTAATTTTCCTGTAATATCTACTTCTTTCTGAAATAGGACGTAGATCAAGACACATGCTATAATTATCAAGAGCATGAAGAGAGTGACTAAGTATATTGAGAAGTAGGTGTTGACTTGATGGAGAAGCTCCATTATCTCTTCGTATTTCTTCTGTATATGAATCAACTTACTGTCAACGTCACCAGTTGTCTGTTTTTTGTCGTCGAGGAGTTTCAGTTTTTGTGAGAGGGCATGCAACTCACAACAGATTATTTCCACGAAGAAATAAAGTAGTATATGGTCGCTGAATATTCCTGAAGCAATGAACCAGCTGAAAAGCAGGTAGTTTATTATTTCAAAAGCTGTATTCTTCCACATTGGTATATGTAATAAAGTGTTCATATTAGTCGACGCAAATTCAGTTATACTCAGTATTCCAATAGTTAACATACTCATGATTATTATAAAAGCTGAAAATACCACTGTAAATAGAACTTTCCGCTTTAATTTCCTGAAATAATTTTGCTCCGTTAAAGGTAAATAAGCCGCGAATTTCTCTTGCAATCTTCTGCCATATACGATATCGAAGATGAACCTCATATTCTGTGTTAAAATTTCCACAGTATAGAAAAGCAAAAAAACGAAAAAGACGACGAATTTTGTGGTATTCATCCCTGTGTCTAATATCATACATAAGCGCCATATATTAAATGCCAAAAATAGTAAAACGATACACTTAAGAACTTTAAACAAATTCTTTTGGCATTTGGTGAGATAACCTGACGGGTAAAATTCTTGACCGGCGAGCGCCGTAAAATGCAATGCAGGTTTAAAAACATCCATCAGACTTTCTTCATGCGAATCCTCTGTTGATCGCCCGTGGTACATGTTGGTGGAGTTACTGCAGCTGGATATATCAGCACTAGAGATGATAAAAGGAGTTAGATGACATCATTATGAATATGTATTCTTTGGCTCGTTTTATGCCATACTGCTTGGGAGAAGCTTTGTGATTATCTTGCTCCTCTAACCAGACATCAAGCAGCTATTTGCTGTAATATTGACGCTTGTGATGTAGTAATAGCTGTAGTGATGCTGCTGGTGATATCAGTAATGGTGTTGTCTATAGATGTATAGTTGTAGTCGTTACACATGTAGTGGTGGTGGTAGTGATTTCACGCTACTCTGTACCCTGGTCATAAAATATACTCATTCATTAATTATGCCACAAAATTCAAAGGAGATAATAAAAGCAGAAGAGAGAGAGAGAGAGAGAGAGAGAGAGAGAGAGAGAGAGAAAGAGAGAAAGAGAGAAACGAAAAAAGAAAGAAAGGAAAAAAGGAAATGGAATCACACAATACGAAGATTTAATGAATGTAAAGAGCGTGTATGCGTATGTATGTATTAATGTATTCATATATGGTGTGTGTGTGTGTGTGTGTGTGTGTGTGTATATATATATATATATAGAGAGAGAGAGAGAGAGAGAGAGTTTTGGGGCGTTGTTTATAAAATAACTTGGAAGTGATGTATGCATTGTAGTGTTGAATTGTCGTTCATACTATGTGTCTGTGTTGAAGTGATGCATATATCAGACTATTGAAACGATTTATGTAAATATACCTTTGATACAAAACTCAGACGTTACACTTGCTCTCTTGGGATCTGACATTAAATACATTAGGGAATAGATGTACATTAGCAACTATTCCCCACTTCACATCCTCACACACTCATACACCCATACACACGTTTGTCGGCAACTCAATATAATATTATCGACATGTAGGTCATAGAGATAAAAATTTACTATTGACGATTTGATTTCGATTCCTTCTTGCAGCAGGATTAATATTATTCTTACTACCCTTGAAAGGGCATGACCGTCACATAATCTTATTGCTTTTACTCAGTAAATATATGTCCCTACTCCTGAATGATTCATACAATAAGATAAAGATTAGATAAAACGCTAAGAAGATTCGATACTAGCTTCGAAATACTTTCACATCTATTTGAAGAACAATCTAGGTTCTGAAATTCTGAACATCAGATTCTCAGGATTTGGCAAAAATGTATTCTTTAATTTAAAAACTAGTTTTGTTTTTAAATTTAAAACAAAAATTTTTAATAGATTCAAATATAGCATTTCAAATTTTCAAATATAGCATTTAAAAAAAAAAAAAACATTTTAAAGCATTAATAAATAAATTGGAGGATATAAATTCAGTTGACTGATGCTGTACATAAGTAGTACCTATTTCGACTTTCATTGATAAATGTACGATTAAAATTATTTAGTACATATCAGCTAGCTTGAACAATTGGTGTAACTTACATGCAGTCATGCTATCCTAAATATGACCATGCACTTGAGGCTGGGAAAATGGGGAATTGTGTATCACATGTGTGTGTGTGTGTGTATGTGTGTGAGTGTGCATGCGTGTGTGTATATGTATATATATGTATGTAGATGGTAGCGATGGTTCCCTGTAGACTGACGATCGTACGGAAGTATGTAATGTAGGCATAAAAGAAGGTCTCTTCAGAAACAGATTCAACTACCACAAGTCGTAGGAAGTGCCGCTAAGCATAGTGCCTGACGCACTAATAATAATGTATACATATCTCTCCACACACACGCATCACACAGAGAAAGAGACAGACAGAGAGAGAGTAAGCGAGAGAAAGCGAGGAAGGGACAGAGTGATACATATACATGTGTGTGTGTGTAACTTAGCGGTTCGGCAAAGGAGACCGATAGAATAAGTACTAGGCTTACAAAGAATAAGTCCTGGGAACGATTTGCTCGACTAAGGGCGGTTCTCCAGCATGGCCGCAGTGAAATAACTGAAACAAGTAAACAATTTTTGAAAAGCGACATTAACCACCATAATTGTAGATTTTTGATCTTGTTTGCAGTCAATGACTCACTATATATTCACTGTCCTCCTCTTCTCTTTA
Source organism: Octopus bimaculoides (assembly GCF_001194135.2). Lineage (NCBI taxonomy): Eukaryota > Metazoa > Mollusca > Cephalopoda > Octopoda > Octopodidae > Octopus > Octopus bimaculoides. The sequence goes on from NC_068988.1 coordinate 91,175,791, forward strand.
TTCCGCCATAACTTCTCCATTCTCTAGCACTCTTCTCAGTAGATTCAGCTGACGAATGAATATAAACTAACGGAAGTGCATACATATTGTTTGATTCTTTGACTCCGAATCACCATGCGTTACCATTTTACCATTTTATTCTTGGTAATAGGCACATCACAATCCCCGGTGTATCATCTCCATTTAAATTGTGGGTACTTTTAGTGGACTTAAAGGCATCCACGACAGAGGTTTCTCGTGAATACACAACACCACTCGTCACACTCTCGCAAGAAAATAAAAAAGAACTAAAATCGTTACTTAATTCTCTCTCTTCTCAAATGTACAGGAACTTCGTTCCAGCCCTGACACCATTTGCTAACACAAAAACCCGCATCCTATTTTACTTCAAGACTCAGTTATTTTCATCTCTATCTATAGTTTATCTCTGCTACAAGACTACACATTTTACTCAAACTTCACTATGAGAAACGCTATCCATTTTCCCTGCCACTCAGCCACCTTTTCCAGGTATCAGTAACAGTCACTTCTCGTTCCTCTTACTCAGAGTCTCCATCCTTCCCTCGTTCTTTAAAACTTCTGGAAGCATTAGCAACTCTTCTAATATATCTCCTCCTATATCAAGGACATATGTCTCATTTGAAACTTCTCCGAAGACATTCAAAGCTCTGAATCGTCACAGAGATATTTCAAACACTCTAGATCTCGTTTTCGTATTCAAACTGAACCAGTACCAGATCACAACTGTCTATGTATTTATCTTGCGGCCGATCAATGCTTTATCGATGATACATACAACATGCACTATGTATTACATAACGTCTTCTTCCTCTGGACCATACAGTACTTTAATTCGGCTGACAGACAGGATCCCCGCTAGTTTTATGCCAATTATCATCTCAACATATGTGATTCATCCCATAAAAATAAACAGAGAGGCATGTGGCTGAAATAACCTCTAAGTCATGTTTCTCTGCATCCCAACACAGCTACAAATCAATTCCCTAATTACTACAAGTGATATACATATATATATATATATATATATATATATATATA
>NC_068988.1:91176989-91177745 GCF_001194135.2 Octopus bimaculoides
ATATATACATATAGCTGCGCTGAAGTGGTGCAGGCAAAATCAAAGCTCAAAACGATTGGAGAAAATTACCGAACTCCAAAGCTGGGACTTTTAGAACTTTTAATTTCCAATACCTATTTAGAAATTTGTTTATTTTGAAATATTCTTTGTTAGGTTATCTTATTTAGTTATCTTCCCTAATGAAAGCCTTGCTCTGTTTCTTGATAATGTTTTCTTTCAAACCATTTTAACGTTGAACATTTATTTTCTAATCTTAGATCTTACTTGCAACTACGGTTTCATTTGTACACGATAATAATCTACATTACATATTACATAATTTAAAACACTTTCTGAGTCATGAAATTTCAAGCTGTAGATCGATTTAATGTCTCTATTAGCACTAATGAAAATGATAATGTATATGTCCAGTCGGCCTGGACATACTAGACGTACTTAACGTATGAATCCACTAATAATAATATTCGATTATATCGAGATGGCAGGTTGCTTATATCATGCAGATGTAATAATTTATACTTTCAGTCACAGCAACGAAGAGTACTTCACGATCAACAAACCATATGTATAAATCGAGTGACTGAAATGTCGACTTGGGCATCAAGTATATCGAAGTAATAAAGTTAATGTCTGGTCATAGAGTGACCAATGGTTTCGCATCCACGAAGGTTGTAGCTTCGTAGACAACCCATCAGACTCTAGCCCGAAGACAAACTTATATATATATATATATATATATATGTATATATATATATA
>NC_068988.1:91178811-91180105 GCF_001194135.2 Octopus bimaculoides
TAGAAATAAGAATGTTGTTCTAATTTAAATATAAATAGAAAAAGAATAAAGTCATTCGCACTTATTTCTTCTCAAATCATATATGGATCAGCTAGAGAGTATAATGAACGATGAAGATAAAAGGTTAATGTGGATAAAGAAACCAGAAATCAAGATTTTGTAAAGAATCAGAAGGGGCAAGGCTGACATCGTGACTGAGGAAGATTTCAAGAAGGAATGATGAACAGTAGCGGCTCAAATGCAGCCATGGAAAATCTATGTAGGTAATGAATAAAGATGAAGTTAATATTTCCACCAGGAACACAAGAACTACCAGGAAGAGGCGCAAACAAGCAAAACAGTAAATATAAGTCAGATAAAAAAAAAACAAAGGAAAATAAAGTTTAATACTAAAAAGAAAGGCATTTCACAAAATAAAGGACACAATCCGAACCAATTTTAAGTTCTACCTAAAAGTTGTTAACTGGCGTTGATAAATTGGGATAAACTGCCGCTTTGCCTATCGATAACCATGTAAATGAACCTGTGGATGTGTGAAAAGTGTGGTTTACTTAGACCAGATAGCCAGCGTGTTTCATTGATCCCCAACGATTCTATTCTGAAAGATATCTTGATAGGCTAAAATAGTAGGTTTTTTGGGTTTTTTTGCCGAAGGTGTTTTGACCATTCGACCAGTGACAGACACTTTTTATAGGATGATTCATGAAATCAAATGTATACTAGTCTTAGAAAAGTCCGAGAAGTTAAATAGGTGTTTTTTTTTTCTTTTTTGTTTTTAACTGAATTTGCAGCTGAGATAAAGTATACGGTGATGGAATAGCATACAAGACAGAAAAAAAGACGTGAATATCGTATAAACGAATGCAGAATTTTAACATAATTGAATTAAAAATAGATTATCTGTTTTCCTAATTAATTGTAAATAATTATGAACCTTGTGCGCTAACTACAAAATTAGTACTTTGAACACCTGTAAAAATATGAATTATTTCAATCTAATTTTATCACGGTTACCATATGTCTCTTTACACACACACGCGCGCGCGCGCGTATATATATTTGATTTTCTTTATATATTTGATTCTCTATATTTAATACTCAATATTTCATATATTCAATAAGACATTCAACACTTCATTTCATTTTTCATTTTACCATTTATATTATATTATATATTCCATATTCTATATCCCACATTAATTTTATAAGAACATAAATAAAACATAAAAAACAGACAGAGTTGGAACTCTTTTAAATAATATATATGTGTGTGTGTGTGTGTGTGTGTGTGTGT
>NC_068988.1:91180514-91188690 GCF_001194135.2 Octopus bimaculoides
GCTGGTTGCTTAAATAGTAAAACGTTTTTTCTTACACGTACACACACACAAAATATATACAAAAAGGGGAGAATAATATATAACAAAAAATACAAAATCATGTGTAGAAGAAGAAGAAGAAGAAGAAGGAGGAGGAGGAGGAGGAGGAGGAGAAGAAGAAGAAGAAGAAGAAGAAGAAGAAGAAGAAGAAGAAATAAGTAAATGAAATAATGATAAAATTAAATATAAATATGAAATAAAAATAAAGATAATAAAGATAAGATTAATAGTAACTGAGAACGGAAGGGGAAAGAGGGTTAATTCTATCAAAAATAAAAAAATGGAATATTTTGGAGTAGTAAATATTGTTGTGAATTATCAAAAGATAACCGATGAGGTGCCTACTGACTTGAGGTAACCTACTCAGTTCTCACACATGGTATGGTGTATTCACACACACACACACACACACACACACACACACACACATACATATACTAGCATAGTACACGCCTCTTAACCCTTATACCTATGCATGTACACACAAATATGCATACACGCATACATACATACATACACGCATACATACAAATATATAAATAAATGCGCCCTTTTAAAGCCTATCCAGGCTCATGGGCCCGGTTTCCCGGTTTCAATGGCGTACGTGCTCCCCAGCTGGACGGGACGCCAGTCCATCGCAGCGTGACTCATTTTTGCCAGCTGAGTGGACTGGAGCAACGTGAAATGAAGTGTTTTGCTCAAGAACACAACGCGTCGCCCGGTCCAGGAATCGAAACCACAATCTTACGATCATGATGCTGACACCTTAACCACTACGCCACGCGCCTCCACCATACATACATATACACATACATATGCATACACACACATACACAGACATATATATGTACATATATACACTTACATACTCATACACACAGAGAAAGGGGAGGAAAAACATCTATATATAACATTTTGAATGCATAAAATAGTACATACAAGAGTATATAATCATATGTAGTTTTCATTATTGCATTTATGTGTGTACGTGGAGGCGCAATGGCCCAGTGGTTAGGGCAGCGAACTCACGGTCATAGGATCGCGGTTTCGATTCCCAGACCGGGCATTGTGAGTGTATCTTAGATAAAATAGTGAGAATTTTCGACAAATGCTTCTCTTCGCTATCAGTCATGGTTTCAAATCGGCCAAAGCTACTCAAGAGATTTATACTTTGTACGGAGAAGGTACTATTGCTGAAAGAAATGCGCAGACATTGTTTTTACGCTTCATGGAGGAGATCTTCAACCTCACAGACTCTTTGCGTTCCCGCTGACCTGTTCAGTTCAATGGAGATCGATTGAAACGACCTCATTCATGAGGATCCGCACCAATGCACAAGTGATTTGGCCCTGCGGATCGGACGCACTCATGATACTGTCACCTGTTGTCTTCACTAGAAGAGTAATCTAGCAGAAACGACCCGACCAGCGACACGGTGTCCTACTTCAGCACGACAATGATCGCTCAATCGTTCTAATTTGAACATGACTATATTTCAAGAAATCGCTTGAGAAGTTATAAAGCACCCACCATATTCTCATTCTGAGCTAATTCTCTAATACAATGTTGCGGACCCTCATCAATGAGCTCGTTTCAATCGATCCTCATTGCAAGATGTTTCGTTCCACAACTATTTGTCAAAATTATCGCTAAAAAATAACGATTAAAATATATGGAAAAATGTATGAACGAATTTATACGACATCCAGTATATACATACATATATATACATGCACAAATGAATTAGAAACAGTTTGAGGTATATAAACAAAATCGAACGCACATACACAGAACTAACAACACCCCACCACCTGTATAAGCGTGTTCGATTTTGTTTATATATATATATATATGAATATATGTAAATAAAGTTATCAACATACAGCAAGTTGTATAGATATTCCGCTATAGAGGACTGAGATGGCTAACACAATATGCAATGATGTGTTAAATGTTGCAATCATTATTTCTTTTTCGTTGACGTCCTCTTGAAATGCGATAACGATCAACATACACGAGAAAATAATAGCGAACATGAAGATGATGATTGCATAGATGGAGAAGTTGGCATTGACTTGATGTAGTAGCTCCATTATTTCTTCGTATTTCTTCTGAATGTGAACCAATTTATTGTTAATGTCGCTAGTTGATTGTTCTTCCTCGTGGAGCAGCTTCAGTTTTTGTGAAAGGGCATGCAGCTCACAACAAATTACTTTCGCAAAGAAATAAAGTAGTATATCGTCGCTGAGTATTCCAGATGCGACAAACCAGCTTAAAATCCCGAAGTTTATACTTTCAAAAGTTTTATTCTTCCACATAGGTATACCTAGTAAAGATTTCACGGGAGATGGTTCAAATTTAACATTATAGGAAGAAATTACGATCCATATTATACTAACGATGATTATAATAACCGAAAATCCTACCATCAATTTAATATGCAGTTTTACTTTCCTCAAATATTTTTGCTCTCTTAGAGAAACAACACATGCTGAAAATTTCTCAAGCAATTTTCTGCCGTATACGACGTTGGTGATGATCTTCATTCCATGCTTAAAAACATCCAAAGAATAAAACAGCAGGAAATAGGAAAAGACAATAACTTTTCCTCTGCCCATCCAATGATAAAATGAAAAATATAAGCGTATTATATTCCAAATAAGAAACAATGAAACGATACTTTTGAAAACTATGAACAAATTCTTTTGGCGTTTTGTGAGATAACCAGGTGGGTACAAATCTTGACCAGAGAGCGCCGTAAGATGTAGTGCAGGTTTTAAAATATCTATCGGAATTTCTTCACTTGAATCTTTTATTGGTCGCCTATGGTCCATGTTGGTGGATTTACTGCATGTAGATACATCAGTACTAGAGATGACAAAAGGTGTTACATTATTACTTTGGTTCTTTGATTCGTTTTCTGGTATAATTGCTACGCCAGAACTTGAGAGAGGATTCTTTCCCTTACCAAACGTCAAGTGATTGTCTACCATTACAGTGCCTTGAAATGTTTGTCTGATGGTGGCATAGTAATATGTATTGGCTCTAGTAGTGTTGGTAGAGGTAGTGAACGTTGGTATTGATAGCAGCGATGGGGATATCTGTTGTTATGGTCATTAAAATTGTACTGATAATTGCTGTAAAATCGGGTGTTGTTCAATAGTTTTTACATTAAATGCTCCAGTTCATTAGTTACGGCTACAAAATAATGTAACATCGCATAAAAGAAACAATGGACTCGGATTCAAAACCTAACGTTTTATAAAGTAGATAGAATAACGTTGCAGTGATGGGCTATATTTGAGAATGAAACAGTGATCATTGGCCCAATGTTCAGGTATATAATATGATATTCAGGGAGTATGGATAATGTAATGTTGTGGTTATGCATGTAGGATAGTGTTCAGCTGATTATGCATATGATATGGCTTTGAGATGGCCTGAAAATAAAATAGTGTTGAAGTGATGTATATAATATAATGCTGAGAGGTTTTATAGAATATTTTGCTTGTATAATGCATAAAACCTCAGCAGTTGCCATGGAGAAGAATACAATCACTCAATTGAGTACTGGCACTATTTACACATGTACTTATATATCACACACCCGCACAAAACAAACACCAACGCTCACTCACACATACAGATATACACATATACCATACGCATTTGTCACGCATTATCGGTACCACCCATTATTGATTTATAAGTTATAGATAAAAAGATAAAGTATTGACGATCAGATGCCTGGAGAAAATCACCCAGCTTCAAAACTGGGACTTTTAGAATTTATAATCTCCAATACTTATTTCGAAATTTGTTTATTTTGGAAGGGCTCTAACTGTTCCTTGATAATGCTTTCTTTCAGGCCATTTTAACACTGAAAGTCTACTTTCTAATCTTAAGTCTAACTTTAAGCTACGGTTAGTTTGTACACGGTGGAGGCGCAATGGCCCAGTGGTTAGGGCAGCGGACTCACGGTCATAGGATCGCGGTTTCGATACCCAGACCGGGCATTGTGAGTGTTTATTGAACGAAAACACATAAAGCTTCACGAGGCTCCGGCATGGGATGGTGGCAAGCCCTGATGTACTCTCTCACCACAACTTTCTCTCACTCTTACTTCCTGATTCTGTTGTGTCTGTAATTCAAAGGGTCAGCCTTGTCACACTGTGTCACGCTGAATATCCCCGAAAACTACGTTAAGGGTACACGTGTCTGTGGAGTACTCAGCCACTTGCACGTTAATTTCACGAGCAGGCTGTTCCGTTGATCGGATCAACTGGAACACTCGACGTCGTAAGCGACGGAGTGCCAACAACAACAACAGTTTGTACACGATCATGATCTGCATCAAATATTGCATCAGTTAAAAAACACTTTCTGAGTCGTGAAATTTGAAGAAGTAGATCGATTTAATGTCTCTATTGGCACTAATGACAATGGTAATGTATGTTTCCAGTCGGCCTGTACATACTAGACGTACTTACATATTAATTCGCAAATCATAATATTGGATTATACCGAGAAGATAGGTTAGTCATATCATACAGCAGGAATAGTCATATTCAAGGATCCTTCAGCGTATATCACCCAGATTTTAATAATATAGGACTCAAAATTAGCCATTAATTATGACTAAAGCTTCTTTTGGCATAAATTCCACTAACAAATTATTTCATACGACTTCTGAAGAACTTACTTATATAAAGAAGCAAACCTGTAACCTTCATTGTGTTACCAAAATCTTATAGACAACATAAGTATCAGAATGTTTAACCCCATGACTTCTAAAGAGATTTTCTAAAGTACATATCCCCAATACGATAGGAATCTATCAGATAGCAACTTTAAGGATATCACAATCAAAGAGAATTAATATGGTTTTCAGCTGTAATCTCCCTGAGTGTGAAGACCAGCCAATGTAGGGTGAAAGTTTTTGACCCGGCTAGATAAACATGTGATTGACAGAAATATCTTCAAAATGTATTCTGTATAATTATATTACACTTGCGGTTCCAAAATGAAGACAGTTATCTCAATTAAGCCCATTATCCTAGATTCTTCATGCAGAAAAACATTAAGCCAGCAGTGTACGAAAATAAAATTCCCTCAAATATTCCAATCTAGATGATTGATGAAAAATACTACATAGGCATATGTGACAGTGCGTTCCATAAATTATTTACACCCATAACTCACCTTTCAGTCGCAACGATGAAAGGTACTCCACGACTAACCAACCAAGCATCAGGTGAAGGGTTTCGAAACAGACTGAGGGAAAGCGATCATTGCGCAGCAGAAATAACACATCCTGCTGAAGTCAGAGCTGCTATATCGATCAGTATACACACAAATCGCATACATTCATAGACACACACAAATACATACGCACGCGCACACATACACAGATGTGCACGTGCAGGTACTCACACGCATGCGTATACTCACCTACTCACCTGTGTATAGCCCTCCCATCCCACATACGGAGATTATGATTCTGAAAAAAATTTCCAAATATCTTTATAAAATATTTTTTTAAGAATTTTTTTCTCTAAATATGCGGAAAAATAATGAATTATAAATATAACACAACAATAAATTATAAAAAAAGGTGGAAGGGGGATAAAGAAGTTAAAAATGCAATATAAAGTGGTGCAATTATAAGCAAAAAAAGAAAAACGAAACATGAAATAAGGTTGCTTAGTTGCAGGAGGTGTAGAGGCAGTCAAAAGGAGGAGGGGGTTGTATTTAGTCCGAAGGGGATAGTAGTTCGTAGATTAAAGATATACCGCTGTTCCAGGCGGAGTCGAGAGTGTGTGGTAACGTGGTGTAGAGCGAGGCCAAAAACAGAGATATACATACATACATACATATATATATATATATATGTGTGTGTGTGTGTGTGTGTGTGTGTGTGTGTGTGTGTGTGTGTGTGTGTGTGTGTGCGTGTGCGTGTGTGTGTGTGTGTGTGTGTATGTATGTATGTATGTATGTATGTATGTATGTATGTATATAGAAAGAGATAAGAGAGAGAGAAAGTAAGAGAGATGTAAGTAGAATGAGAAAAAAGACTTGATAAATTGTTGAGTATAAAAATGTTCCAAATTAAACAAATAGAAAAAGAATAAAATCATTCGCTCTTGTTCCTTCTCAAGTCATATATGGATCAGCTAGAAAGTATAATGAAAGATAAAGACGAAGAAACGGTTAAGGCAGACAAAAACCCGAAATGAAGATGCTACTAATTTTGCAAAGAGTGAGAAGAGCCCAGAGTACATCGTGGCCGAAGATGACGTCAAGAAGGGAACGATGAACATTAGTGGTCAAACCCTACCATGGAAAACCGGTGCAGATAATAGAATAAAGGTGAAGTGAATACTTCTACGAAGAACACAAAAACTGCCTGGTAGAGACACAGACAAACAGAATAGTAAATACAAGTCAAATATCAAAAATAAAGGAAAATGAAATGGGTCATGCTAATATAAAAGTCTTTTGAAACATAAAGGGCTGAGTCGGTAAAACCATTAGGTTCTACTTAAAAAGTGAATACTGGGCTGGAGAAATGGAGATAAACTGCCGCTTTCCCTATAGATAACAATGTAAATGAACGTGTGGATGCGTGAAAGGTACGATTTAGTTAGACCAGATAGCTAGAATGTTGTTGTATTTTATTTTGTTTCTTTTTTGTTGACCCCCTTAAATTTCAATTCTCAAGGATATCTTGATATGCTAAAATAGTAGATTTTGTGCTGGAAATCTTTGACTTTTCGACCAGTGACTGGCTCCTTTCTAGAGTAATATACCAAATCAAGGATATACTTGTCTTAGGAACATCTCAGAATTTAAATAGCATTTTAAAGCTGCTTTTACTGGAATTACAGCTGAGATAGAGTATACAGTTCTGGATCAGCATACAAGGTGGGAAAAAGACGTGAATTTTGAATATACGAATGTAGAATTTCAATGTAATTGAACTGAATATAGATTAACTGTTTTCCCAATTAACTTTAAATAATTATCAATGTTGTGGACTAAACTCCAAAATAAGTACTTTCAATATCTATAAAGATATGAATTATTGAAATCCAATTTTATCGCAGTTAGCATGTGTGTGCTAACTTACCTGACCGCCTGAGCAGCACATGCCATTTGTTTCATTTGAAAATTTTAAAGCTCTACAGAAACGACAATTTGTGATTAGCACAGCAATTTTCAATATTCTAAACAAAAAATTATGAACACAGAAGAAAATTGTACAGTAATCCCTATTTTTGTAAGCACTTGTATGTATGTAGTATATTTTTATTTTGTATGCAGTATAAGTTAACCAAATAGAAGCACATGTATGAACTGCTAACTTAACGGTAAATGCCACAATAATTATTACAGATAAATTTCTTATATATATCAACTCTTTTACTCTTTTACTTGTTTCAGTCATTTGACTGCGGCCATGCTGGAGCACCGCCTTTGGTCGAGCAAATCGACCCCAGGACTTACTCTTTGTAAGCTTAGTACTTATTCTATCAGTCTCTTTTGCCGAACCGCTAATGTACGGGGACGTAAACACACCACCATCGGTTGTCAAGAGATGTTGGGGGGGGGGTCAAACACAGACACATAAACATGTACACACACATACATACATACACACACAGACACATGAACATATACACAAAGATACATATATATATATACACACACATACACACACATACATATATACACACACATACACATAAACATATACACAAACATACATATATATATACACACACATACATATATACAACGGGCTTCTTTCAGTTTCTGTCTACCAAATCTACTCACAAGGCTACAAGGTTTGTAGCCGAAATTGTACTGAATCTTTTGATACCGCACACGTCGAAATCGGTGACTCGGTTTTGGAATGCATAAGGAATATGTATATATATATATATATATATATATATATAAAATTTAGAGAAAAGAACCACAGTTCCTGAACTCATCCATGAGAATCCACAGTCACATATAGAAAAAAATTTATAAGTAAATACACTAAAAAGAACAATAATAAAATACAAAGTAATAATTATTAAAATAATAAAATGACTACACGTGTTTTATAATCAAATTTTCAAATACAAAC
>NC_068988.1:91189719-91190288 GCF_001194135.2 Octopus bimaculoides
TGTGTGTGTGTGTGTGTGTGTGTGTGTGTGTGTGTGTGTGTGTGTGTGTGTGTGTGTGTGTGTAAGTAATATAAACAGCATTTTGCAATGTTTCGCCAAAAGGAGAATTATCATTGGCATCAAATGTAACTAGAGTGTTAAGAAAGACCTATATTGCTAGAAATAAGAGTTAAAGCGCTCTAATGCTGTAGTTAATACACTTGAATGAAAACATATACTAACAGAGACCATAACTGTCCGAAAAATGCCGATCGAGAATTCTTAATATTCACATCAGTTTCAGCAATTTCCGTTGCCTCATCGGTTAAGCCTGCTCGGTTGTTCGGCTTTTCTCGGATATGTTTCGTCATTAGTATTTATGTTTTCATCATCCAAATTATTGGATGATTTAACAATTCTTTAATGTATATATATAAAATCAATATAACAGCAAAAAGGAGAACTATAATTGTCACTAAATGTGACTAGGGTGTTATGAAACACCTACATTGCTAGAAATAAGAACTAAAGTGCTCTAATGCTGTAGTTAAAGCACATGAATTTATATATATATATATATATATATATAT
>NC_068988.1:91191966-91200360 GCF_001194135.2 Octopus bimaculoides
TATATATATATTAATGCATGTATATAAAATGATTAAATAATTAGCAACGTACAGCAACTTGTAAAGAAATACCACTGTAGAGGACTGTGATGGCCAACGCAATGTGCAATGCTGCGATCATAACTGATACTGCTTTTTCTCTCATGACGGCATCATCGCGAAATGAGATTACGATAAGCATACAGGAGAAGATGATGGTGAACACAAGGAGAGTGACTATATAAATGGAGAAGTATGTGTTGACTTGATGTAGCAGCTCCATTATTCCATCGTATTTCTTTTGTAGATGTATCAACTTGCTGTCAATGTCACTAGTTGTTTGTTCTTTATCGTCGAGGAGTTTCAGTTTTTGTGAAAGGGCGTGCAGCTCGCAACAGATTATTTTCACGAAAAAATAAAGTAGCACAACGTCGCTGAATATTCCAGAAGCGATAAACCAGCTTAAAATCCCGAAGTTTATCATTTCAAAAATTCTATTCCTCCATTTTGGTACGAATTGTAAAGTTCTCATGGTGAATGGTACATCAGTAGAAGTAACGATATTTAATATATTAACAATTATTATGATAGTCGAAAATCCTATCATCAGTTTAATTTCCATTTTTAATTTTTTGAAATAGTTTTGCTCACTCAGAGAAACATCGTAAGTCGTGAATTTCTCAAGTAACTTTTTGCTATATACGATGTTGAAGATGAATTTCATACAATGTTTTGAAATTTCTATAAAATAAAACAGAAAGAAATTAAAATAAACAACAGCTGTTCCTTTGTTCAACCAAATATTAAATGAAATACATAAGCGTATTATATTCCAAATATAAAAGAGTAAAACAATACTTTTGAAAACTTTGAACAAGTTTTTTTGGTGTTTGGAGAGATAACATGAGGGATAAAACTCTTGACCGGAGAGCGCCGTAAAATGTAAAGCAGGTTTTAAAACGTGCATCAGTATTTCTTCACGTGAATCTTGTGTTGGTCGCCTGTGGTCCATATTGATGGATTCATTGCAGGGACATACATCAGTACAAGAGATGACAAAAGGAGTTACATTATAGCTTTGTGAACATGTATTACTTGGTTCGTTTTCTGTCATAGCTGCTACACGGGGTTTCGGCAGAAGTTTTGCGATTATTTTGTTTCTCTTACCAGGCATCAGGTAACTGTCTTCCACTATAGTGGCTTTACTGTGGTTCTTGTGATGGTAGCGTGGGAAAATATATTGAGTGTGACGGCTGTAGTGGTGTTAGTAGTGGTAGTGATAGTGGTTATATTGGTACTAGTAATTGCTGTGAAGTCGGGTGCTATTTTATTCTCTGGTTATTAAATGCTCCAATTCATCAGTTACGGCCACAAAGATCATGTACACATTATTAAAAGACGATAATGAACTCGGATCTAAAATCTGATATTTTTTAAAGTGTTTCATACAGATGAAGGTTCAGTCCTACTCGAAGGACGATAAAATAATGTTGAGATGATATACGATATTCGGGAATGAACCAGAGATCATTGGTCCAACTTTGATGCATAGAATATGATATACTATTCAGTTATTGTGGATAACGTGATGTTGAGGTTATGCATGTAGGATAGTATTCAACTGATTATGTATATGTTATAGCTTTGAGATGGCGTGAATATAATGTAATGTTTAATTGATGAATATAATATAATGTTGATGTGGTTTATATATTTTGTTGGCATGATGCATAAAAGATTCAGCAGTTGCCGTGGAAAAAAAAACAATCACACACTGGAGTCCTGATACTATTTACATATGTATTTATATATCAATACTCACCATTCTCTCACATTCATGCACAAACCCGCACACAAACGCAAACACACCGTGGTCATACACACGTACAGATATGTACATACAACATACAGGCTTGTCACGCAAACAATATATCGGTATCACCCATTATTGTATGTATGTCATAGATAAAACGATATAGTATTGACGATCAGACGATTTGATTTAGAATATCTCTTGCAGCAGGATTCGTTTTTGTTAGCTAGCTTGAGAAGGACATGAACGACACATATTGTCATTGGCTTTACCTCTATAATTACATCCTTTTTCCTGAATGATAACTTACAGTCGGTGGAAGTCACAGATATAAAGCTAAGCAGACCAATGCCAATTCGGTGTTTCTTCACATGTTTTTTGCCATCGGAAGGCCTATATATACAACGCTATTTTACTGTCGACGTTATAAATCAAAATCATTGTACATTTTAAAATCAAAGCACTATAATCATTGAACCGTCACTAATGATCCTATGAAATCCATGGACACAACCACATTTCCTACATTGACTACTCTCACCTTAAAACATGTATAACGGCCTTATGACTTAACAATATTCAGTCAATACTTCCCTTAGAAGAGAATATCGATCGGTGAATCCTTTTTTTAAAATCATTATAGCTCATTTAGAACTGAGCATTTTACTGATATATGTGTGTGTGTATACATGTGTGTATGTATCTGTGCGTATAGTTATAATATGCATTATAGTTATGCATGAATACGCATATATGAAAAATGCATCCATATACATAGATGGATTGGCGAATAGTTGCTTTTATAAACGAAGGAAAAAGTAGTTTGAAAATAAAGTAGTTTGAAAATAAAGTAGTGTGTGTATATTTAATTAGTAGCTGTAGCTCTCTGCCTTGTCATTAATGTATCACGTTTACAATTATTGAAATAACCGAAACAGGGAAGCAGCGTGAGTATAGATAAGCAAGAATATTCACGCATTTGCATATTCGCAAATGCAATATGACTGTCAACAATCTTCCAAGATTTGGTAAGTTTATTGAAAAAAAAGAAAAAAAACAGGAAATCAGTGACAGTTATCTATTAGCTTGTCAAGCGCAGACTATATGGTATATTCATTTATCACGTGCGTAAAAAAAAAATACATAAGGGAGGAAAGTGGTCATGATTTATATAGTTTTAGTATATGATGAATAAATTTATACCCTTTTCTAATCATATGATCCTCTTTTTAAGTTTTAGCAAATATATGCCTAAATTAAAATATTTCATATAGTTTTCAGCTAGGAATTTTTCAGGCGTGGCTGTGTGGTAAGAAGCTTGCTTCCCAACTACATGGTTCTGGATTCAGCCCCACAGCATGGCACCTTGAGCAAGTGTCTTCTGCTATAGCTTCGGGCCGACCAAAGCCTTGTTAGGTGCCATGTCCACCGCTTTGTGTTTGTCACTGCTTAACAACCGATGCTGGTGTGCTTACGTTCCAGTAAATTAGCAATTCGGCAAAAGAAACCGATAGAATAAGTACTGGGGTCGATTCATTCGGCCAAAAATTTCTTCAAGTCGGTGCCCCAGCATGGCCGCAGTCTAATGACTGTAAAAGATAAAAGATAAAAATAAAAAGAATCAGTAAGATTCATCATCACCGATCGTTTGTTACTAATCGCAAAAAGCTGCAATAGAATAACATACTTCTAAAGACAGGGATAACAACATCGAGAACTATCAATGTTCGGATGGGTGAGGTAGTGTCTATAAGGGATCAACAACTCTAATATATGCCTTTCTAAAGCATTAGTTTATCGAGCTACGGTGTCCCTTACCGAAAATAGCGAAGTAAAAAGTAGAGCTTGCCGAAAATGCCTTTAAAGAATGTTCTTGTAACAAATATATTCATTCAGACACTCTACGTGTGTAGAGACATTACCTTTCAGATTGAAGCTTGAGTCCCGAGTCAGTTCAGCGTTCTAGACTAATTTGTGAATATATTGGCTAACGCCTAATAAACCCAAAACTTTGTCCTCCTGTGCAGATATCGGCAGCAGCAAACGTCCTTGTTTAATGACTCCACAACTGCACCAGCTCGTCCAAGTCATTTTAGGACTTCAGACTCTCAGTTAATGCCGCTACAAATCTCATTGCCGAGATAAGTTAAGCGGTCAACAAATTCAACATTGTCACCTGCAGCAGAGACAGACGAGATGAAGTCCTCTAAGAAGCCACTGAAAGACTGGATCTTTCTCTTGACCCAAGAGACTCTACGACCTCATTCAGTGAAAGGAGAGCGCTCCTAAAGACATGTAAAAACTCAACAAGAATATTTTCCTCATCAGCAAAATCTAGGTTCGTAATTCTAGTTTCACCAATGAGCGAACCACAAGTTGATTGAGCCACCATTTGGCCAAGTATCCAATTCATGCCGACATTGAACAGAGTGAGAACCAGGACACACTGTGATGGACCCCAGATCTAATTGGGGAAAAGTTAGATGTTGAGCCCCCAATCCGAACCACATTGTGTGCAAGGCCACCATGGATCCAATTATTTGAGAAGGTATACCTCACAGCTCTAGAATCCTCCAAAGTACATCCTAGTCCACCGAGGCAAACGCCTTGCGAAGGTCTACATAGGCTACAAGCAACCCCTGCCGAAAGCTCTCTTCACATTCAATGAGAACACAAAGAGCCAGGATTCTGTCCGCAGTTGATCACAATGGCGTGAACTCTAACTACTCGGCCGCTGATAATTTCGCACTTCGTTCAAAATGACCCTGGTAAAGAACTTACCGGACACTGAGATGTGTGTAAGAGCCCAATAATTGTTGCAGTGTGGTGATCGCCTTCACCTTTCCAGCGCGGAATAATTATGCCCCTCTTCCAGTCAGGCGGTATGATGCTGCTGCTCCAGATTGAGCAAAGTCTCGGGTCTTTAAATCTCTGATCCTCCCTGTCTGCTTTATACACATCCAAACACACACAGACACACACGCACACGCGCACACACACACACACACACACACACACACACACACACACACACACACACACACACACACACACACACACACACACACACACACACACACACACACACACACACACAGTCATAAATACTGGGCACAGCTACATAGACTAACCCTCGGGACCGAATCCATCACCGCGAAGAGAGTGAATAATTGACAAATTTTAAGTGAATACATGCAACTGAAGTCGCGATTGCAGGTCGCACGTGGGTGTCGGGCCGAAAACTAGCGTTCGACAGCGACAATACCGTCGGTTTTTCGCATTGGTGGCGGTACAAACATTCGACTGAGACCGATGCATACGGGACGCCGCATCAGCCGCGCGCAGCGTGCGGATCCGGCCGTGAAGCGGCTTCACACCTTTTCATTTTGGTGACTCTAGATAACTATCAGTAGGTTAGTACAGGCTGGGCTCAACTAGCCTTTGCGTGACGTGTTCCCTGCGGTTCCGCTCTATCAACTGTCGACGCCCCGGTAATGCCGATCATGGAGGTAAGAGATACCAAGGAATCAGGGTTCGATTCCGAAGAAGGAGCATGAGAATCGACAACCACATCTAAGGAAAGGAACAAGCGCACAAATTACCTACTTCCAACACGGGGAGGTAGTGTCGAAAAATAAAGATGCGAAGCTCTGACGAGGCTCCATTATCGGAATAAGTACACTTCAAATCCATTAACGAAGATCGGTCGGAGAAATTCCAGGTCCAGTGACGTATGTTAAAATTGCTGCATTTTAAAAGCTTGTCGTCGTAATTCGGGTCTCGGAAATGTGTTACAGCACATTCGGGTCGGCTGCACCTTCACAGGCACGCCCCGAACTCATCTGCGTCAGGCGTCTTTTCGTACTTCATATATGTATGCATTTATTTACATTTTATTTACAGCAAAGTAATCAGCTCTTCTATGTTCTGCTCTGTTTTGGAGAGGACAACCCTCACTTCTGGTGAGACATCCAATCGATTTCGTGACTTCGTTTTGATGGCAAAGAGAGTGGAAAACGCGGTCTCACACTCATTGATGACTGGAAATGGCATCAGTAGTTTAAGAGACAACTTTGCATCATCAAGATATAACCGTGCCATTTCAATCCAAAAGTCAGAACAGCACATTTCACGGAAAAACATTTTGCATCTCGATCATTGACCAAATCAATGAACTGCTCTTGAATTAAATTGTCTTCTGTTGGCTGATCGCTAACAGGGTGTTCTTGATAAAGCGGTAGTATTTGTCAAAAAAGAGAATATTTCTCTGCTAAGTATTGACATGTGCTGTTTCATGAGTTCAATGATATTGTCATCTACATGAAGCACGTTTTCATCAATAAACAGGTTTAGTTGAGGAAATGATGCAAAGTTCTTTCTATCCAACATTGGATGCCAAAGTTCAAGCTTCATTTTGAGAGCAGTTAGTTTTTCAGGAGAATGAAGCATGGTTGTAACATTCCCTTGCAGTGAAAGAGTGATGGCATTAACGGACTCGAATATGACACCAACAATGCCAAACAGATCAGAAAACGAACATCTGGGAATCTGGCGTGCAAATCTGATCTGGCGTCTTGTAAAAAAAAAACGTGGATTTCTTTTCGTAGAAAGAAAACACCTCTTTATTGTTTTCTTCTCGGAAGCCATCTCACTTGTGTATGCAACAGAAGCGTTTCGAATTCAGAATCACTTTCTTTGCACAACTCTGCAAATAAACGGGAGTTGAGTGCGTTCTCTTTGATGAAGTTCACCGCTGTAATCCCGTAATTCAGAACATTTAACTTATCAAGCTTGGTTTTCCCCATTAGTGTTTGTCGATAAATTATGTTCTGTGTACCAATAGCACCTGGGGATTTTTCTTTCACAAAAGTCTGAAAACCAAAACGGCAACTAAGCATTGCCGGAGCGCCGTCGGTGCATATTCCAATGACATGCTCTCTGATATCATGTGTCTCAAAAAGTTTGTTCACTTTGTTAAATATTTCCTTTGTGGTTGTTTTGGTACTGAGGGTTTCGAAAAGCAGGAATTCGTCCTCCAGGTGATTGCTATGTATATAACGTACATTAACACACATAGACGCACATTTGGGGTAAGTTGGAAACATTCATCGTTTCATCAGGATGGATCACGAAAAAGTTCAAAAGCGAATTGTGAATCCTAGAGACCAACTACGACAGAATGTTATCAGACAGCTCAGTTATTCGTCTGCTGACAGTATCGTTTAAGAGAGACATGCTTCAGCTTCTGAAGTTCAGAACTTCCTAGCACATTCGATATGATAACTCTGCAGCAAGGCAATATCAACTCTTCGCCAATATTGTGGGGCTTTTTGGTAACAGTTATGTTCCTTGAAACCTCGTAGGATGCCTTCAAACCAACCGTAATGTCCAGCGAAAACATTCCTGTGTCATCAAGTCTGGATTTCGTCAATCCTTCGGCTTCGTGTCTGAAGAAGTTTACATCTCTATTTATTGAACTGGGATGCTTCGTTTCGAAGTGCCTCTTTAATTAGCTGGGCTTTAGTGTAGTAGACACCAAAACCTCGGAACACAAAACACACCGTGGGTTCATTCTCCGTCAGACTTTATCACAGTAAAATCGAATTTCAAATAAGATTCGTCATATCTCATTTTCTCTTTCGGAGGCATTATAAAAAAGATAAAATTCAGTAAACCAATTTCATATAACTACGTTGTATATTTATTTCGCATTTGTCATATACTACGGGATGCACAAATTATCAACAAAGCTTACCTCTCACTATCAATTATTGAAGAAATCCATAGTTTTATCTGTGGATAAACCTCCTGATCGAGAAGGTGATATAAATAACGGTACTTTGTATCTCGGATAAGAATATCTCTCGATAGAAAATGTGCATTGACTCCTGTAAGAATATAGAATCATATTTGCCGTCTACGTGTGTGGAAAAAATATAGCAAATATGAACGAAACATGCTCACGCGCGCACAGACATACTCGCTTAAGTATATATTAGTAACAATTAAGCAATGGCAACAGGTAAAATACATAGGACAAGATACAGTCAAGGTAATTACCCTCTTTCTTCAGCTGTTAAATGGAGTTCAAGGTAATTTAGGTGCCTTAATCGGCACCTAAATTACCTTCAAAGCTCTCAAGTTCGTACTTAAAATCGCACAAGTATAAAATCGCATAAGTTAAATATTAGCCTGAATTTCAAAGATAAACAAACAATGCGATATGAAGTAACGGAGGATATTAATTAAAAGGCTTTGGAAAACAAGAAAGAAAAGTATATAACTACAAAACGGAGATGATTTTGCGAAGTGTAACTCTATAAGGAATGAAAGTACATGGTCTGATGTTTAGCCCTTGAAAAAAAGGAGTGACAGGACGGAAATCAAAGGGACCAGTAGCAGGTCCGGGGTAAGAACCCCACACGCGCGCGCAAACAAGGCTGTAAAATTAGAATCGCATAAAGACGTAAAGGTATTATGAGAATGAGAAAATCATGCAGAAAAGGGGAGGAAAGAGAGAAGGAATTGAGCAAGAAGAAAAGATGGAAGAGTAAACGAGTGTTACAAAGAAGGAGAGAGAGAGAGGGGGAGAGAGAGAGAGA
>NC_068988.1:91200879-91204691 GCF_001194135.2 Octopus bimaculoides
CGATCTCATTTGCCGAACCGCTAAGTTACGGGGACGTAAACACACCAGCATCGGTTGTCAAGCGATGATAGGGGGGACAAACACACACATACAAACATATACACACACATACTTATATATATATACATATATACGACGGGCTTCTTTCAGTTTCCGTCTACCAAATCCACTCACAAGGCTTTGGTCGGCCCGAGGCTATAGTAGAAGACACTTGCCCAAGATGCCATGCAGTGGGACTGAACCCGGGACCATGTGGTTGGTAAGCTAGCTACTTACCACACAGCCACTCCTACACCTATATATATATATATATGTGTGTGTTTTACAGTGATCCCCTTCTTTAATCTTTTCATCTTCTTTTCTTCTCTCTTTTTCTTCCTTTTTTTCTTCTCCCACTTCTCCCTCTAGTGCGCATGCATTTGTATATACAGTCTAATGAAATTTTCACATTATATTCATAATAATACGCATGTTTTAATAAATGTGACGTTATTATTTTATTATACCGGTATGTTTTGTTTTTTTTTCTCACAGTAAATGGTATGTAAAATGTGCAGTTTGGCTTGATTAGCTGGACAACGCTTTTCTTTAACCAAATAGTCAATTTTGTGTTATACCATGAGAGAAGCAGTTTTAGCCGGGAATTGAACGGCTTGCCCTAAAAGAAGAACTAATCTTTATACAAGATATTGCACCTCGACAGGGAGGCCGCGATTCGCAAATGGTTGAATGGAAAATTCCCCGGAAGAAGAATTGGAATCGAATCTACAGCTATACTGTACTAGCACGCTAGGATCTCTTCTCATGTTTATTTCAAAAGCGAAATAAGGTGTATTTCACTGGCCCTAGATATATAATAGAAGTGAAAGTATTTCGGTTCTTTTTTCCGAGATTTCAGCTGAGATATTCCAGAATCCTGTGTTGGAACGACAAAAGAAAGATATTGAATTTAGAGGTCTCCATGTAGAAATTCCTACAGAGTTAGCGACTCAATATAATTAAAACTTGTATTCTCAATAAATTGCGTATTATTATGAATATAGTGTACAAATTCGAAATAGATATTTTGAATATTATCAATACTGGTTTTAAAATTCTGGCACAAGGCCAGTAATTTCAGGGAGGAGATAAGTCAATTTCATCGACCCCAGACCCCAGTATTCAACAAGTACTTATTTTATCGACCTCGGCGGAATTTGAACTCAGAACGTACAGTCGGCCAACATGTCGCTGCCTTGAAAAATATTAATATTAATATACATACATACATATACACAGACACACACATGTATGTATATATATATATATATATATGAGTGTGTGTGTATTGTCGTGGCACTCCGTCGGTTACGACGATGAGAGTTCCAGTTGATCCGATCAATGGAATGGCCTGCTCGTGAAATTAAAGTGTAAGTGGCTGAGCACTCCACAGACACGTGTACCTTTAACCAGTTCTCGGGGAGATTCAGCGTGACACAGAGTGTGACAAGGCTGGCCCTTTGAAATACAGGTACAACAGAAACAGGAAGAAAGAGTGAGAGAAAGATGTGATGAAAGAGTACAGCAGGGTTCACCATCACCCCCTGCCGGAGCCTCGTGGGGCTTTGGGTGTTTTCGCTCAATAAACACTCACAATGCCCGGTCTGGGAATCGAAACCACGATCCTACGACTGCGAGTCCGCTGCCCTAACCACTGGGCCATTACGCTTCCATACACATACACACACACACACACATGCATTATACATATCTGCTAAAGTCTGTGTGTTCGTGTGTGTATGTATGTAAGTACTGCACACATAATAACAAATAGATAAATAAATGAATAAACATACAGCAACTTGTATAGAAATACCACCGCAGAGAATAGAGATTGCCAAGAAGGCTTGTGTTACTGTCATTGATGTGACAACCAGTTTTTCATCAACGTCAACATCCGTCTGAAATATAATGTAGATCAGCGTGCAAGTGACAAGAATAGCAAACAAGAACGTCATGACTACACAAATGGAGAAGTAGGTGTTGACTTGTTGTAGTAGCTCCATTATTTCTTCGTATTTCTTCTGTAGATGAATGAACTTACTGATAACTGTTTGTTCTTGGTCGTCTCTCACTGTTTCTTGCTGGTCATCGAGCACTTTCAGTTTTTGTGAGAGGGTATGCAGCTCACAGCAGATTATTTTCACTAAGAAATTAAGTAGTAAATCGTCGCTGAGTATTCCAGAAGCGATAAACCAGCTTAAAAATACGGTGTTTATTATTTCAAAAGCTTTGTTCTCGCACATTGGTATATGTAATAAAGATCCCACGGTAGATTCCGTAAATGTAGTCGAAGACAATACGGTTATTATTGTTATGCTCGTTATTATTACGAAAGTTGAAATCTTCACCGATAATTTAGCCTTCCGTTTTAATTTCCTGAAATATTTTTGTTCTGTCATAGGAAAATACGCCGTGAATTTCTCTAACAATCTTCTGCCATATACGATGTTAAAGATGAGCTTCATACTATGTTTAAAAACTTCCATAGAATAAAACAGCACGAAGTTCAAATAGACTATAAATTTTCCTTGAGTCGCATTTATGTCAAACATGAAATATAACCGTATTATATTCAAAACCAAAAACAGTAAAACGATACACTTAAAAACTTTACATAAACATTGTTGGCGTTTAGTGAGATAACCTGATGGATAAAATTCTTGACCGGAGAGCGCCGTAAAATGAAGTACAGGTCTAAAAACGTCCACCAGAGTTTCTTCATTTAAAAACTCTGTTGGTTGCTTGTGGTCCACATCAATAGACTCCATGCAGTTAGACACAACAGTGCTCGAGATGACAGCCCTAGTAAGGTGATTGTTTTCCGAATATGTATTCCTTGGTTCGTCTTCTGGCATAGTTGCTACACTGGGATTTGACAGCAGTTTTGCAATTATCTTGTTTCTTTTACCCGGCATTTGGTAAATATATGGTATAGTGGCGCTGATACTTCTGTAGTGGTGGGTTCTGGAATAGTTGAGGAGGCTGTAGTACTGGTGATTATATTAGTAGCTGGTTACTGAGGCCTTGGTGATAGCTGTGTTAGTGGTGACTGTAGTGATGTTGACTTTAATAAAGGCAGCAATAGTAGCGATGATGCTTGTATTGGTGATAGTATTTGCAGTGGTAGTTGCAGCTAAATTTGTGGTGATGGTATTTATTGTGATGGCGGCCACTATGGTAGTGGTGGTACTGTTGCAAGTGGCTGAAGTAGTAGTAACCGCAGTGAGGTAGTAGTTACACTAATTGCAGTAAATATATTGTGCTGTGTTGGCCTGTTATTCTACGCATTGATCTTAAAACATACCAATTCAGTGATAAATTATTCAAGATGAAATCAATTAGCAAGAGCTAAAACAAACAAAATAAACGACTGACTCGTAGATCTTACAGCTGTTGTTGTTTAACCCCAACTCAGCTCTGATTGAGCAAGCCTATAAACAATGTTGTTCTTGTTATGACCATTCCGTGAATTTTATATCGGAGATTATATTGTGCATGATGTGCTTTCCTTTCTAAGATAACAGGATGTGATTTCAGAAGGATTTTACAGCTATGTCAAGCGAATGCAGTGGACAACGGAGAGTGTCCTGCGTGGCGTCATGTGGTGCAAAGTGGATCACGGTACTAAAGGTTCGTATTTTCTCCGAAGACAGTAAAATACTATTGAGATGATGGGCGGCACTCGGGATATAAGCATAGAATCTCTTGCTTCAGACTTGGAAGAGAAATCATCTCCAGTAACGATATATATATATATATATATATATATA
>NC_068988.1:91204902-91209150 GCF_001194135.2 Octopus bimaculoides
TATATATAAAACTTTGATGGGTGACGTACAAAATAAAGTGTCCACGTGTGTGTTGCATATAATACAGTGTTGAGAGAGTGCTTATAACATAGTGTTGATATGGTTCATATAATATAGTACGGTGTTAAAATTATATGTCTATGTGTGTGTGTGTGTGTATATATATATATATATATAAAACAATGTTGACGTAATGTAATGAGGTATATAATATAGCACTGATGTGAAGTATATAGACTTAGCAATTGTAGCAGCAGAAGAACTATTCACAGAATGAAAACTTTACATTATTTGCATATGCATTTATCCATTAGCAGCTAATGTCCATTATCTCTTGCTCTCCCTCTCTCTCCCCCTCACTCTCTCTCTCTCCCGCACTCTCTCTCTCTCTCTCACTGTGTGTATGTTTGTGTGTGTGTGTGTGACATACACACTCTTTCTCTCCTTTATCATACACGCTCTCTTTGCGCATTATCTCTCTGCGCATTCTCTTTCTCTCCCTCTCTCTTCCTATTTCTCTCTCTAACCTACACACATACATGCACGCAAACATGCATACATCCAAAGCGCACACATACCCAAAAGTTGTTGGCACTCCGTCGTTTACGACGACGAGGGCTCCAGTTGATCCGATCAACGGAACAGCCTGCTCGTGAAATTAACGTGCAAGTGGCTGAGCACTCCATAGACACGTGTACCCTTAACGTAGTTCTCAGGGATATTCAGCGTGACACAGTGTGACAAGGCTGACCCTTTGAATTACAGAGACAACAGAAACAGGAAGTAAGAGTGAGAGAAAGTTGTGGTGGAAGAGTACAGCAGGGGTTCGCCACCATCCCCTGCCGGAGCCTTGTGGAGCTTTAGGTGTTTTCGCTCAATAAATACTCACAACGCCCGGTCTGGGAATCGAAACCGCGATCCTATGACCGCGAGTCCGCTGCCCTAACCACTGGGCCATTGCGCCCCCACTCATACATACCCACATACACTTGAAAGAAACATAAATTCATGTCACCACCCATTATTACCTCCGCCTTGGCGAAGGCGGAGGTGTTGTTTTCAGTCGTGTTTGTTAGTTTGTCCGTGGACAAGATATCTACAGAACCGCTGGATAGATTCGGATGAAACTTTCAGGGATGTTTGGCCGCGTGAATGGCACGAACTGAGATTAGATTTTGGGATCGATACCAGACAGGGATTCTGGATTATTTTTCCTGTTTTTTTACTTAATTTTTGAGAGCGGTCGAGTTCATTTTTAGTATTCTCGGTTGTGAGAGCAATCGAGTTTATTTCAGATATTCCCATTTTAAAAATCATTTCTGGCTAATCGTTGAGAGAACGTTGGTGTTGTCTTGGTGGAAGTTTGTGCTCTCTGAGTGCTCTTGTTAATATTATATCATTGATAAATAGATAATTTATCAAAGACCAAAACAAGCGATCTGGTTTCAATTCCATCTTTCAACGAGATTCATTTCATTTCTTTCTGTCTAACCACTTTGTGGAAGATATGAACTCCACATCTTATTGCCTTTACACTACATGTTTGTGTCTCCATGCCTCAATAGTAACTCAGTGCTATGTTATTTAAGTCATGACATCATGTCATACAGATATATCTTGGCTCTAGTTTGAACCTTCACCATCCATTATATGCAAATAAGAATAATAACGATGATGATTTCCTTATAAAACACCAATGATTTACAAGCATATAGAGAACCATACAGAATAATGCAATATAATATGATACGATATGATATATGGCGTTAAATGGAAGTAAACACTAGAAATAATATAAACAAGGAAACAACAATTTAAACAAAAAAAATCTCGAAAGTGTGGTGGGAAGATATTCAATGGCTGCTCGTGAAGACCCCACGAAACCACGATCACCCTGACAACTAAAGTAAGTAGCCTCTCCCTATTTTCCCTCTCTTTACAGGTGCATGCTTAGAGTAAGCAGAGGGATAAAAGTGTTGCGTGAAAGTTACCAGCATGTGGTGAAAAAATATCCTCGTTTCAAACACCTATTTCCTCAGCTGCTTGTTCATTGCCTTTAAACGGAATAAGAATATAA
This sequence comes from Octopus bimaculoides, assembly GCF_001194135.2. NCBI lineage: Eukaryota > Metazoa > Mollusca > Cephalopoda > Octopoda > Octopodidae > Octopus > Octopus bimaculoides. The sequence continues at coordinate 91,206,980 of NC_068988.1, forward strand.
GAGAATTATTGACCTCTATTTCTGACTCCAAGAAAACGAACATTGGTGTATCTACACGCTGTACCTTGAAGAACAGCCGCAAGAGAGGCAAGCACTGTTCATTGTGCAACAACATGAGTGAAGTGAATTCCATCAGGAATCATAACAGAAATGTTATGATTTATACAGAGGGTGGGACATGTAGAGATTCTCATTTAGTGTCCGCTGCACATTTCGTTTCAAGCGGCTTCAATTTTGAAGAAGACTTGAAAGTGCATATTCTCAGAAAATATTCTGAATCTGCTTCGCTTTCTCTTCTCAGAATGTATGAGGAGAAATATGTTTGCGGGTTATTAGCATCACGCCTTGGAGGAATGAATAAGATGACAGGAGAATATCATCAAATTTATACAAAACTGTTTGATTAAATATTCTTCCTTTTCTCCTTTTTCTTTCTTTTTTCTGTTTTTTTTTTTTTCGCCTGTTATAAAATTGAAACTTAAAAACTGATGATATCATTCCATCAACGTGTGGACGCTGGTTACTCTCGTTCATACTTTACGTTTAAATTTCTATAATTTTGAATTTTTATCACTTCTTATTTTGAACTTGACAAAGACTGTCTTACTGTTGAAATGTCGTTCAACCAATGAAATATCTATTACAATCGAATACTGTATCAGGTTAACAGCTGTGGTCAGCCAGCATCTTTACTGAACCCCTGCTGAGCGAGAGGCCTTCCCCTAATGGTCCAGTTTCATTTTCGTTGTTACAGTCAGAGTTTCTTCGGAGACTCGTCTCTCAAAATATTAGGTAAGGTCACGTTCGTCACCATCGTCATCACCACCATTATTTTTCGACATCTGAAACTTTCAAGCAACTTCCCATTGCATCATTGGTTGCACCTCTGTGCTGGTGGGGTGGTGTGTGTGTGCTAAATTGTCTTTCGGTGGGGCGGATATTGTATTGTATCAGTATGTTTTGTTATGGGCTTTGATCTGAGTCTTCTGTTGTATTAGTTTTTGTCTTGTGTGTTGCTTTTGCAGCGTAGGTTGTGTTCTTCTGTTGAGTATTGGCATTCTATGGGACATGTGGGTTTAGCTCATTTTGTTTGGTGTTTACAGTATGTGTTTATTCTTGTATGTATTTCTGGGTGGGGTGTTGCATAGTAATGTGTGTAAACCATAAATCAACTATTTCATAGTATTTATGAATATCTGTCCACCGCTCTTCCTCTTTTGGTTGGTTTTGTTATGGGTACCGTTTTTTCAGCGTTTACTTTTCAACTGAACACCGTCTATGGACATGTGTTGATGTTCCTTTCGTAATTATTACCATAATTATAATTATTATTGATGTATCAGCGAGAGACCGAGAAGAAATAGCAATGTGCACATATACAGAGGTCTTGTATAGATATGGATGCATATGTAATTAAAATGCAAAATTTGAAATTTTACTCACAGGTTTGCAGTTTTCGTATAGAAATGTGTTTACATTTTTACGTACATGTTGCTATAATGGTTCATCTAGGGGAAGCTATTTTTTTTATATATGTACTAGCAGAGATACCCGGCCTTGCTCGGGATTAAAATGGCATAGATTTTTATTGCTTTACTTGTTTCAGTCATGTGACTGCGGCCATGGTGGAGCACCGCCGTTGGTCGAAGAGATCAACCACATGATTTACTCTTTGTAAGTGTAGTACTCGTTGTGTCAGTGTCTTTTACCAAACCGCTAAGTTACGGGAATGTAAACGCAGCAACATCAGTTGTGAAGCAATGGTGGGGGTACAAACACAAGACACAGGCACACACATATACAAACATACACATATATACGACAGTCTTCTTTCAGTTTCCGTGTAAGAAATCCACATAGTAAGCATATATATATATATATATGTTTTCGGTGCGAATGGCTTTATTATACGGTGCCGTATTTTACAATGCTGTAAATAATAATAATGGTATTTTTATATAAGCTTAAAGCTTATGCCGTTCACCGTGCAATGAGTAACGAAAATAGTCTAATAACAGAGCATATAAGCCCTCGACAGAAAAAAGAAGGCTTTCCCATCTGCGTGGGACGCGAACCCACATCCCTTTGTTAACATGAATAAGTGTGGTACCTTCACACAGATAGGAAAGCCTTTTTTTTCTGTAGAGTGCTTATATATACATATATATATA
>NC_068988.1:91213213-91216344 GCF_001194135.2 Octopus bimaculoides
TATATATATATATATATATATATATATATATATATATATGTGTGTGTGTGTGTGTGTGTGTGAGTGTGTGTGTGTGTGTGTGTGTACATTATATATATATATATATATATATATATATATATATACATGTATGTTAGTATGTGTGTACGCATGTATGTATGTATGTATGTATGTGTGTCAGTGCATGTATATATACACGTATATACATATATCTATATACAAATACATACCTACATCTGTCTATCTATCTAAATACATACGTACGTACATACATACATACATACATACATACATACATACATACATACATACATACATACATACACGCATAGGCATTCACACGCGCGCTGAAGTACATACACACACACTTGATATTTAGTGTACGGCTTGGTTCGCATAAAACTGTCATTGACTAATTAACTCTCAGTACTTTATAGAGTAGAAAAATAACTTTTATATGAGGTGAAGGCGATGTGCAAACGATTTTACGTAGACATATGCACATACATGCGTACATGCATATATAAACTTATACACACACACACACACACACACACACACACACACACACACACACACACACACACACACACACACACACACACACACACACACACACACACACATATATATATATATATATATATATATATATATATGCACTATAACACTATATATGTATGTATATTATTTGATATACGTAGGAGTTAAATCCTATGTATATTGCTTATTGATTGATATTTATGTTTCGCTAGAGTACTTAGTAGTTGGTATCCTCCCATAAACGAAACACTTTATGTGTATGTATATGTTTGGGTGGGGGGGCGTGTGTGTGTATGTATGTATGTACGTATATATATAAAAACACACACATGCACACGCGCACACACACACACACACACACACACACACATACACACATACACAGGGTGTGGTGAATAGACTGTTATTTAAATTACGCAAAAATGAAAAGAACAGCGATTCTTATTTTAACAGATATAATTACCAAAATTACATAAACACATCTTGAAATACTAAAGAGTAAATTTATTCAATAAAATCGCCATTGACTTCAACCACGACCTCCAGACGATTTTGGAGTATACTGCAACTCTTTTGGATAGTCTCCTTGTTTAAATTGATGAATGCTTCCATAATCCTTACCGTCAGTTCATCTTTGATGTTACAAGGAGTTTTGTTGGTCTCTCGCTCGACTTCGCCCCACACATAATAATCAAATCGGTTGCAGTTTGGAAAGTTAAGTGGCCAGATGTTAGAGGTGATGTGGTCGCAGATATTGTCTGATTTTGTCACATGCGGATATGATCCAAAAGGTTCAGCTCTTGAATTTAGACATGTAGAGGGGTCCAAGGAGCTTCTCCAGATAAGCCATCTTCCATATTACAAAGACGAGACTTGCCACTACCGTTGGCTAAGATCTTCCAGTAAATCCTAAAGCTGACACCTTGTTCTTTTAAGAACCATATATAACTGGATAATTTGGTAGTTTTTCGTTTATTCCAGTGTCTGAAGCTTAAGGTGTGATTGTTGAACTTTGATTTGAAATTTTCCTCAGTGAGACCCACATATCTCTTTGATGAAACTGTATTATTATCGTTCGTAGAATTTACGGTGGTTTCATACAGATTCCATTTAGCGGGCACAAGTCTTTATATCTGCAGGAACAGCCAATTCGTATTGTTGTTTTGCATTGTATGTAATTATGTTTTTTTTAAATTTGGAGTTGAACTAAAACTAATTTTAGGTTATGCTTATTAAAGAGTTTCCTATATCTATGATGTATTGGAAAATGTCTATCTATAAGTGACAAGAAATATCTACCTGTATGAAAGGTCACTTCGGAGGAGTAAGGGGATGTGAACCAGATAATTTTTCTGTGTCTATGTTTTCTTTTCTTTATTTCTGACCTAATAACAGGCGTGTAACCTATTTCCTCTTTAAATCCACTAGCTTTAAGGGCATTGTTATACATTGGGGCAGCATTATTAAACATGTTTATATTGGAGGAGAAGCTAGAAATTCTCCTACTAATATTCTTAACAAAATTCCTAAACACTATGGAGGGTAGGGTGTCAGGAACCTACATTAATATAACTATGTCTATCGTTGGGATTTCTATAGGGTTTGTAAATATTCTTTTGTATCTAGAGATACGTCAAGGAAATTGACAACCGTCGGGTTAGTATCTATTGTTATGCTAAGATCAAATGTTTTCATAAGATGGATACTATCCTTCCTTAACCGATCTTGCGCTGGTCCATTCGTATTCTTAGCTAAAGCTAGAGCATCATTCTTATAAATGGCGAAGAGTAAGGTCTTTCTAGCATGGAAGATTATATCCTTATATTGTTCACTAATCTCTGTAAAATCGCTTGCGAAAGTGAGGGCTTTATCTAGCAGTTTTCTAGAAATGGATGCATAGAAATCTACAATATCAAATTGTGTAAATTTTGCTTCATTCCTATTTCTAATTGCTTTAAACCAGTTGACAACTTCTATACTATTGGACCATTATACTAAGTTAGTTTCCCTTTTAACTTTAGCATGGATTTTTCTTAAAATTTCCGTACTAATTATACCAATTTCTGATTTTGCTGGGTTAATTAGTCTGCATTTAGTATTAGGTAAGAAGTTCTTTATATGGTCCTTAATAGTTATAAAGGCCTCTTTTTTGGAAGGATCTCTATTTTCTTATCTAATTTAAACCTAGCGGTAATGATAGTAGCCTCTTTATTAATGTCGTTATAAACTTGCGATCTAACTTTAGTGTAATTACTAATAACATTGTTATGTAGTAGTTGTGAGCATGTGCTGTTGTCTACAAGGTATAAGTTCTTGGTTTTATCAGAAAAAAGTGGTTTTTTTTAACTTTTAATGTTTTAATGTCTTTTTTCAGTTTCAATTGAAAAGTATTAAAGGACCTCTATCTAATATCGAGGTCTCATTCTTTTGTTGTCACTTTTTATTATTATTATTATTATTATATACACACACACACACACACACACACACATATATATATATATATATATATATATATGAAATCAGTTATACATATATATATATAAAATCAGTTATATATATATATATATATATATATAAACATATAT
>NC_068988.1:91217923-91218784 GCF_001194135.2 Octopus bimaculoides
GTGTGTGTCCACCATCGCTTGACAACCGATGGTGGTGTTTACGTCGCTGTAACTTAACGGTTCGGCAGAAGAGACCGATAGAGTAAGTACTAGGCTTACAAAGATTTGTTCGACTAAAGGGGGTGCTCCACCATGGCCGCAGTTAAATGACTGAAACAAGTAAAAGAAGAAAATAAACAAATAAAAGAAATGCGTGAAACCACACGCGCACACACACACACACACATAAACACGCGCACGCATACAGACGGAGAACGCACTCAGATCAGTAGAAAACGATATTGTAGATACAAGCAGTGTATCCATGTCAAACTAATTAATTGATTTCTAATGGAACAACTTAGGACACATTTATTGCTGAAAAACAATCATTGTGTGTGTATGTGTATGTGTATGTATGCATAGATGAGTGTGTATTTGCCTATGTGCCTATCTAGCTGTGTGTGTGTGTGTGTGTGTGTGTCTGTATAAACTTGTTTATGATATCGATGAGAAAGTAAATGATGACATTTCATAAACATCTTCATAGATCAGTTACTTTGCGTGTGTGCTCGAGTGGTGCGTGTCTGTGTGTGTGTGTGTTAATGCACTCACCCACATACACAGAGAACGAGAAATATTTTTAACACACACCTACACGTACATACATAGATACATGCATACACCTATGTATGTATATATGTATGTATGTATGTATGTATGTATGCATGCATGTATGTATGTATGTATGTATGTATGTATAACCTTCAAATTAATAAGTCCGTGTGTGTGTGTATTTGTTTATTTTATGCATATGCATGGATGTATGTATGAATGTATGTATATATATATATATATATATATATATATATATATATATAT
>NC_068988.1:91218910-91221407 GCF_001194135.2 Octopus bimaculoides
AGACAAAAAGAAAGACAGTCAGACAGATAGATAGATAGATAGATAGATAGATAGATAGATAGATAGATAGACAAACTGGCATATTGATACGAAGGAGTTTTTATGAATAGGGAACGTGACCTTTTTTCTATGGTTATATTAGAGACGATTGTCAGCAAGTCTGATATTTATTAAGTACTTTTCATGTTTGCTTATTAATCTTTAATATTTTGTTTAAAGCAATAGCTTTCCCTAACCCATTAATTCATTAGCCTTTAGAGACTTTCACAGTCGCATAGTTTAAACAAACAGATAGTAACGATAAAGTACTTTTCGTGCGTTTGACAGTAGGTAGCAAAAGATCTTGAGTATACGCTCAATACAGATAAAATCATCAACTCTCGTGACATACTACAACACTTCATGACTGTTTTTTGTTTGTTTTTTTTTTTTGTTCAAGTTTGATTTAAGCAATCTAAACTTCCAATATAGACGTGCTATGGATCTTTTTTAAAACGGGGGCCACATTTTTCATTAACGAAACACTTTGAAACTTGGAACACTGGTAGAACGTGTCATATAAAACATCTTTTTCTCTTAGTCTTCTTAAAAAAAAAAAAGAAATCCATAAGTTATTCCATGTTAAAGTTGTCGTATTTCTGTAATTTCAACCAATCACTGACGTCCATTCAGCCGATATACATTAAGTGCCGACTACATAAACAAACGATTCTGAAACAATTAACCCTAACCCTAACCCTAACCCTAGCCCTAGGGTTGGGGTTAGGGTTAGGGTTAGGGTTAGGGTTAAAGCAAATTTAAAATGAAAAAAGCAAATAAAACGAAGGTATGGAGATTAAATACGCTTTACACCGCTTAATCAGCCAAAGGAGTAAATATAAACAACTGAATACTTGTCAGTGATTGGTTGAAATTATCGAAATAAGACAATTTTTTACATGAAATAAATTCGAATACAAAAATATTTTTCTGTTCTATAACACAAAATAGATAAGTATACGAAGTTTGAAAGTCTTTCGGTACCAAAAACACTACGTAAAACATTAATGAAAAATGTGGCCCCCGTTTTAAAATAGATCCCGTGCTATTGAAACTTTTGTCGTTCGTCATGTAAGAATCACAGTATAAAGAAACTTACCAGTTTGCTTCAATGGTAACATATTTCAACTAACACACGATAACAAATTTCTTCACCTGTTTGTAAGTGTTACGTTTGAAAGATTCGCAGGAAAGAAGAAAGATGAGAAAGGAAAAGAAAGCAAAGGAAAAAAAAGAGAGAGTAAGAAGAAAAGGGGGTAAAGCAACGGATGATGGAGAGGAGGGAGCGATGGACCACATTTCCCAGAACGAGTGTGGTGCTCAGCTGTGCCCCACGCTAATGACCACGATTCCGATGCCGCGAAGAATGGCCAGCGAAACACTGCAGTAGCCACTCCATGTCGCGGGCTTCATATCGCCCCAACAGACCACCGTTGTCCCTATTTTGCGGAAGAAATCGGTTGTACGGGTTCCGAGAACACCTGACGTCTCTACGGCGACCGGCACAAACTGATAGTTGCCGGTCAGGCTCCTGTATTTATTGGTTTTTCTCTCCTACGCGTTACGTGCGGTGACACCGGGGTTGACGATGAACTGTGATACCACAAGCATCGATGGCAACACAGCAAAATTGTAATTAATAAGAATCCCAAAGTAGCTCTACAAGAAACTAGAGAATGATGAAAATATTGTAATTTGTAAAAGTGATAAGTACAAACTGTTCGTTATCATGGATAAAGAGGAATATATCATAAAATTATATAACATACTTCCTCGTAGTCACAAATTCACCAAAACTAAGTAAGCTAAACAGCACAACTGAAAATTAAACTGACTAAATTTATTATAATTACTGTACTGCTCCTAACGTTCAAGTAGGATGTACCAAGTGCATGTTTTAAAGAGAATGGTCATACGATTGAAACATGTCTAGAGTGATTTCTCTCCTTTATTGGAATAAGTGAATTATCATTAATCATTGAGCTAAAGTAATCTACTTCACACCACATAGATTTTTCTATTTAGGTTTTCATTGATCACTTTATTATGTACGTAAACACAGATATGACTCTAGTATTCCTTATGCATGCATGTATGTAGGTTCTTTGTATGTATGTAAGTATGTATGTATGTATGTATGTATGTATGAACGAATGTATTTATGTATGTGCGTATGTATATGTTTATGTGTTTGAGTTTGTACGCAAGTTTGCTTATTTACGTGTATATACATGTAGCTTTGTATGAATACTTATATACATACATGTGTGTATGTATGTTACTTGTCAAGTTCGTATATATAATTAACACCTGCAACTTATATATATATATATACAAAATAAATTAATTAATTCAACGGAATACACTGTCTGCAAGTCGATTGATACCGCATATTCTCCTCCATTTTCTTGTTGCTATATATATATATATATATATATATATATATATATATATATAT
>NC_068988.1:91221668-91225044 GCF_001194135.2 Octopus bimaculoides
TGTGTGTGTGTGTGTGTGTGTGTGTGTGTGTGTCTGTACGCATGTATATATGAGTGTATGTACGTATCTATGCATGCATGCATATATATGAATATATGGATCTCTTCAGTTTCGCTCACAGATTTAAAAAAATATTTTTTTAAACTAAACAGTTTGAAACTTCGTATACTGGTGTAATTTCTCACGCTGAACACGGTTTATTTTGAGCATCTTTGACAAAATTTCGTATTTTAGAAGTTTTTGTGTTAAAGTTGTCGTATTTGGGTAATTTTAACCAATCAACGACGCGTATTCAGCTGAAGAAAGTCACTGCTGTATGCGATAATAAACGAAGAGCAACAACTTCCGGGTCATCTCCCCTAAATGTCACGGCTCTATTCTATTTTATTTTTGTTTACTGCCTGTATTGCATATTACACGCTTTTTCTCTTGCGTTTCGGACGCCTCTTTGTACATTTGCAAAAAAAAAAGGTCGTTTAATATGCAACACAGGCAGTAAACAAAAATAAAATAGAGTGGTGACATTTAGTAGAGATGACCCAGAAGTTATTGCTTTTCGATTACAATCGCATGCAGTAGTAACTTTCTTCAGCTGAATACACGTCGTTGATTTGTTAAAATTACCCAAATGTGAGCGAAATTGAGGAGGTCCGAATATATATGCGTGTATGTACGTATGTATGTATGTATGTATGTATGTATGTATGTATGTAGGTATGAATGTAGAAATATATGAGCATGTATATATCTATCTATATCTCTCCTTATAAAAATACATATATACATACATGTGCGTGTGTGTGTGTGTGTGCGTGTGTGTGTTACTTTCGAAGTCTGTATGATTCATAACACCTGCAACTTTTCTTATATATCGTCAACAGAGTGAAGTACCAAACAGACTTAAGTACTAGGGTCGGTCGATATGATCAACTAAACGCTTGAAGGCGATACCCCAGCACGACCTTTGTCTAGGGACTGAAACCAGAAAGATAATAGAATGAAAAGCGAATATATACGAATAGGAAGAATGTATAAAATGAAAATGTGGGTAGTTAATGAGATCAGTGTGTTTAAAAGACCCCCAACTGTTGGAAGTTGTTAACACAAAATGTGGTGCTGAATGCTCTCTGCCACATGACTCCACTCACTTGAAGCAATCGAGTGTGGCTTCTTATTGGTTCCTGTGGAGACGGGAATGTTGAGAATTGCTGTGAATGGAGACGTAAATAATTTCTAAATAGGGCAATAGAGCAGTCGGCCTCTTCACGTATCTCCTCAAACATCAATACTAGCAACCTCACCAGCATCAACAATGTCAACACTAGCAGCATTACGGAAAAAATCATGGAGCCTCAAGCTGAAAAGAGGAACCATCACGTGGTTTCTTGACTTGCTAGAAAGAGGAATGAAACCTCGTAACCAAATTGGGATTTTATGCCTCTGATAGCCATCATTCGTACCTTGACTATCAGCGGTGGAGTGTATTGTGAAGATTGAACCACCGCCTTTCCTTTTAGCGAAAAAGTCGAGCAATCTTACTTAGCCTGGTGGCTACGGTAAAGAAAGTTGTATTCTGGGTTGGTGGGGTTTCCTGAAAGGTTTGAAGGCAGAAATTCTCCTCTCAAGCCTAGCCTTCTTTATCACATACCACTTGAAGACGAAGGTGAGATTTGAGAAGGAAATGCTGCCCTCCAGTGTATTTGTGTAATCAGTAGGTAACAATAGCACGACTGTGACAGCTAAATTTGTCTTCACTAACCACGTGACCGTAGGCTGACGGCACAAACTGGTAGAATGCTCTTGTCAGCAGTGTGTTAGGATAATCTAAAGTTGTATGGGGATTCCCTAAATCACCCTACGTGAGCTTTTCGTCCCACCATTTTGGGAATCCTTCTTTTGCTCTTATTTTGTTGCTCTATGTTGTTATTGTTATTTATTATCATCTACTTATGAAAGTGCGTAGCCTAGTAGGTAGTGTTGCACTCACGGTCCGCAAGATCGTGGTTTCGATTCTCAAAACGCTTCATTTCACATTGCTCCAGGCCACTCAGCTGTAAATGGGTAACCCTGCGGCAAAATGTAACTTTGTTTAGAGTGATTCTTGGCCTGCCTGCTTAGTCATCGCGGTGACATCATTCGAAAAATACAACAAACCAAGGAAGCGCAGTGTAACCAGCGGTGTATAATAACATATAATGTTCTGGTCGATACAGTGATACAGTGAAACACTGATTATCGTCTGCTTATTGTCTCTTTATTATTCTCTTTACGCCTTTGAACTGTCACCACCGATTTGTGCCCATGTGGCCAATAAAAGATCGTAGCTGAGTTTTTACTGATTGACATTTCACTTTTGCTTCTCGATTCCCTTCCCTTTTTATTATTGTACACTTTTACAGCTGTTATCATTGTTGTCATTGTAATGGGTTATTTTAAATGTAGTAGTAGTAGTAGTAGTAGTAGTAGTAGTAGTAGTAGTAGTAGTAGTAGTAGTAGTAGCAGCAGCAGTAGTAGTAGTTTATACCACTTGAAACTGGTTGCTCAAAATATTTATGCCGTTATCTTACATTATCCAAATTAATTACACCCAGCGGGCATCAACACCTAGCTGAAGTCAGCCACTCTACAAGACATTTTAAATCTCGATGTCTAATTTTTTTTTTTTAAATGGACAACAGTAGGTGGGGATTGTTGCTGTCTTAGGGTGAATTAGTGTCTTAAAAACCCGGGGTAAAATATTTGTCTACTATAGGACCAGTCATAACAATTATCTTTTTCCTCCCCTTTCTCTGTTTTTCTCTCTCTCCGTCTCTCTCCTTCTCTCTCACACACACACATACACACACACACAAAGCATACATTCGCGCACACGTAAACTGTCTCGTATTCGTTGTCACCCTCGCTTATTGTCCACCCTCTTGCTTTGTTCGTACATAAAACGAATGTGGGTGGCGATGTAATTTGGTGTGATGGCGATTGAGTGTGGTTATCTGATGACGTGCTCCTGTGTTTGTGTGGTTGCGTGTTGTGGTGTGGTGATGTCTATTCGTGCGTGGTAGTGTGTGGATGTTTGTGGCTGTTTACGTATGGCGTGAGGATGTTTAAGTACCTTTGTAGTAAGTCCTTGTCGACTTACCAGTTACACTCTTGTGTAACTATGTCGTGATATGTTGCAAACAATGAGAACAACAAACCCCTTCCGGGCATTTCGTACGGGACAAAGAAAGAAATCATCCATCGACCCTCGCATCCATACAATCACGCATCCGCATAACAATCCAACCATATAACCATTCATATATACACGCATATATACATTTACTCATATGTGTGTGTGTGTGTGTGTGTGTGTGTGTGTGTGTGTGTGTGTGTGTGT
>NC_068988.1:91225115-91227517 GCF_001194135.2 Octopus bimaculoides
TGTGTGTGTGTGTGTGTGTGTGTGTGTGTGTGTGTTTGTGTGTGTGTGTGTGTGTACATGATAGACTTTCTGTAATACTATTTATACTGACAGTGAACTTCTTATTTTTTTGTCGATGTGATTGGTTTACAAGAAGACAGAATACCAACCTGACGCTGTTTGACAATAGATTCTTTGCTGACAATTCGAAGGTATATGCTAAAAATATGAATATGAAGAAGAGCCTTGACTTAATTGCAATATTTTCAGAAGTTTTAGAAATGGAATTTGGCCAAGATGATTGTTCCTAACTGATCACTAGGAAAAACTACAAGCTACTGTCACAACATCTCTATCGATGGTTTGAGTTTGATATACAATTTGGAATGTTCTCATGTACATCATGTAAGCATTTATAACAAACAATGCCTATATTATATGCGGATGATAAAAATATTAATCTCGGAGATCTCTGCATACAAATGTGTTTACTGCGCCAGTTCTCATATCAACATTTGGGATAGTCGGCTGGATGCCAAATAGGTTTAAAAAAAACTTATGCACCCTTCCGATAAATCCATATACCTGAGTTAAGTGGCAATATGAGAGTTTGAAAGGATCTCTTCCGAATTTATTCTCAGACAGATTACCAGAAATAGGAGGTAACAATAACTTGAAAGTTACAAATTGACACCAGAAATTTAAAAACCAATATTGCTACTGGCCTACTTCACTTGATCTGTGCGACATCATATGCAAACTATAAGCGTCGTAATGCACCCTTCGAATACAACCATATACCTGAGTTAAGTAACAATATGAGAGCTGGAAAGGATCTCTTCCGAATCTATTCTCAGACAGATTACAACGAATATATTTGCTTAAATAAGCTGCACAGCTCTACTACAATAAAACTTTAGAGGAAATATTGCCTGATGCTCATCAGAATGTTATGCATGACTTTTTGGCTAGAAAGTTTAATGTAACTGTAACTAGACTCTTTATGTAAGATGTTCAGTGAAAAACAACGTTATTCAACACACGGTGGAAGTGTTTGAACATTGAGAAAAGCAATGACGAAGACTTTACCATATATGCAGATAAAGTGAACAGAGAGTGGGAGAGAGTTAAACTGGATAAATTAACTCCAGACTCGTTCAAGTGACTGATTTTTGTTCAGGGACTAACTACTAAAAAGGAAGCGGTAGTCAGGACGAAAATTCTCGTAAAGCTGGAAATGAACTAGGATATAACTGTCCAGAAACTGTCAAAAGAATGCGATATGATATTGAAAGTAAGGCACGACACAGAAGAAATCCAAAGCAGAGATTGTTTACAGACAAAACCAGTATAAAAGAGTCGGAAGACGGATAAAGTGTTTCACAAAAAGCACGATATACATGTATGGCATGTGGTGGTATGCACCTGAGAAAAGAATGTTCGTTCAGAAATGCGCGGTGTTTTCGTTGTGGAAACATAGGACACATTAAATCGTACTGCAGAACAAAGATGACGAAAAATAAGGAAAAAGACGAGGAAAAATAAATAGATTGTCATCAGAGAAAAAAGTGTATACAGCGAACATAAAATTCATCAAAGTGAGAATCGAAACCACTAGTGTCAAAATGCAATTAGACACAGGGATTGACATCACTATCATAAATGAAGAAACATGGTGGAAAACCGGTAAGCTGAAATTATTTAAATCAAATAAAGTAGCATATGGTGTAACTGGAAAGAAATTGTATTTTACCGGCGAATGTATTTGCAATGCAACTCTTCGCGGTCGAAAGTATTGAAAAAAAATCACTGAACCTCTTTGGTAGACAATATAAGGAGTTATTCAAAATGTGATAACTATTACCTGGCAAGGAAAGAAAAAGTATAGCTACGCGATACTTCCTAAACAAAATACAGAAAATGTTCTTGAACTCCTAGGATGCGATCAACAATCCTGATTATGAAACGCAGTGTCCATACGCAACAGAGACACTATAAGCCAAATCTGCTCTAATTATATGAACAGAGCTCTCAAACGTATCTCCCAGGAGAACAATGCAAAGCATATCTCTTTCAATAGCAAAATAACTACAACATTGTACATATCAAGACAATAATATTGCATCAAGCCATCATGAAACATGAACTGAAGTCAATTATTTGACCATGAAATATTCAACCACTCCGTAGCTGAAAACCTCTCTTGACAACAGCGCTTCCTTAACATAGCTAGGACTGTAACCCAAAGCCAGAAATTATTGATTAATGTAACAGATCCTCGAATAAGTGTATTTAGCAGAAAGTAGGTTCCCCATATATTGATACATACATACATGCATACGTAAGTTAAGTACATACACACACATACACACGCATACACACACACACACACACACACACACACACACACACACACACACACA
>NC_068988.1:91227877-91228386 GCF_001194135.2 Octopus bimaculoides
ATATATATATATATATATATATATATATAAAACTTACTGTATAAAGGTAACGCGTGCGTTCTGTCGTGATACAAACAATATATGAGTATATGCATATATATGTACATGTATGTATATACGTTCATCTACATGTACATATAGATACATAACTGGGTACATGACGTGGCAAAAGAACAAGGACAAAATGGTAAACAAGGTGCAACAAACAAGCAGGCCACATAGAAACATCCCCTTCATCAGCTACCACCGTTAAAACTCAGGCGTATAGATAGATAGATAGATAGATAGATAGATAGATAGATAGATAGATAGATAGATTGATTGATTTTATTTTAGTGTCCTTTACCTGGAATTTTTTGTCACGAATCCTTTCCAAACAAAGGACACTATAATAAGAATAATAAATCTGAAGTGAAGGACTAGTCTATAGTGCGTGTGTTAATTTGGCAAAGAAAAAAAGGCCATCCCGAAATATAACAATATAACAATATATATATATACATATATAT
>NC_068988.1:91228938-91232116 GCF_001194135.2 Octopus bimaculoides
CATATATATACATACATATATATATACATTCATATATATACATACATATATATATACGTGCATACACATATACATACATACGTACATACATCCATACATACATACATTCATAATCATGTCTACACACACACTCACATATATGGACATATAATATATATGTAATCATATATATGTACACATATGTACAAATATTTGTGTACATATATGTGTATATGCATACACATACATATGTACATATATGTGCATATGCATACACATACATATGTACATATGTGTATGTAATATATATGTATATGTGTGTGCGTGCGTGCGTGCGGGCGTGCGTGCGTACGTGCGTGCGTGTGTACATACATACATACATACATACATACATACAAGACCACTTGGGTAAAATTAACATCTGTAGACTGCAGTTTGAAGTTGGTTCTTGTTCTGAGGAAGAAAATTGATAGTCGAAACGTAAAAATTTCTTCTGTTACCTGACTGGCCACATATCACCATTAGTATAGTTTCCTCCAAACTGTTTCTAATTCAAGACGACATTTGGATTTATTTCACATCATTTTGTATTGTTCTGCCGATGTTTCTGTTGCTGTTGTTGTTGTTGTTGCAGAAACTGTTGTTGTTCTGTGGTGGTTATTTTTGTTATTATTATTGTTGAGGTTGTGGTGGTCGACGCCGTCTTTGTTGATGTTGTTGTTGACTTTGTCTTCAGCCTAAAGGTGGTTCAATTAGTTTGGAACAAAAACACACGTGACCCCTGTGTTTGTTAAATAACTTAGAAAACATGGGTGGTTTTCACACTATAGATCGACACGTGAGCAACAGCGAAATTTTCGAAAGTAGCGAATAATTGCTGATGGCGATTTTATTTGTTGGCACGTGACATAGACCTGTGGACCAATCAGAGAAAAAATTCAGGCCGTTGTTGTTTTTGTTTTTATTTTAAATATTCTAACTAAAACTAAAATCCATGTATGAAAAAAAAAAATGTTCAAACAAAATTATAGCATTTCTATTAAATCTATTGTATACATGCCGATTGGATTCTGTGAGATAGATCAGGCTGTTGAGTTAAATAACACCTTCACAACATCCCACTGTGATCCGTGATACAGGATAGACAGCGAGTAAATGGTCTGCATCCGTTATCTAATGAACTGATTAAAGGAAGGTGACACAAATTAAAACAGCTACATTGTGTCTTAATTTAACTTCATCATTTTAACACTGAAGCATTTTACCGTTTTTATTTCACATTCTCTACGGACACCAAATTATCTGTTTACCAATTAATAATAATAATAATAATAATAATAATAATAATAATAATAATAATAATAATAATATACAGGTTTTATATATCGTTTTTATATTGTCCCCAATATCTTAGGCCCATGTAACTTATAAAAAAAAATCATCATCATCGTCAACTTCGATGTCATCATCATCACCGTCGTCATCGTCATCGTCGTCGTCGTCGTCGTCACCATCATTAATTCAATTTTATACATATAACTAATATTCACACATATACATACCGTTCTTTTTGTATGCTTGATTTAATCTGATTTCTAACACAAACTATAGCACTTTATTCTTCGTTCTTCAATTATATTGTTTAGGTCGTTTATTTTTGCCAATGATGTCAGAATAGCATGTAACAGGATCTACGAAAAGTCTTGAGTCAGAAAACAACAAAAACAAGTGTGTGGTTACCACTGTCCATTTAGCAACTGTTTTATAAATAACTTTAGGCCAACTAGACAAGGAAGGTTGGTAGTGGTGTTGATACAGAAGAATCACTAAGGCGCTTTCAATATATGTAGTTTCATCTCCTTACATTCTAGGCTTTCGATTTCAAATCCAACTAGGATCGACCTTGATTTCTACACACTGAATCGATCAACTAAAGGGTTGTTCAAATTAAGATATCGGATATACCCTTATCATCTAAATTAGTTACTTTGGACCTATGTAAAAAAAAAAAAACATTCTTAAAAAACTGATATTTTATCCTTTAAAAAGATTGCACGTTCGCAAAATTGATAGAGTGGTGGATTCAATATAATTTTAATTAACTCCAATTACTTTGTAAATTCAAATCCGGGTGAGGTCGATTTTGCTTTTAATACTCCCAGCAGACGATACAAAAAAATAGCAGTTAAGGACTAGAGTTGATTTAATTGATTAGTTCTCTCCCGCCCAGATGTATATCCTAGTGATTTCACGAATAATTATTATAATTACTGTTTGTAAAAGGACAATACAAGGTGACAGAATGACGTAAACAGTGCGTGGGAGCGTGGTGAGGGCAGAGAAAATGTGTAAATGAATTTACAAATCTTTCAATAATGGAAGGGAGATAACTCTAATGTCATATTTACGATACTATATCTTATTCACAGTAATGGTTCTCAAGCATTTTAACTATGATGCAATGGAGATAAGATTAAAATTTAAAGAAAAATATTGGCCCAATTCGCATGGAAAGTAAAAAGCAAACAAAAATTGTTCTAAAATGTTAAAAGGTTACAAAGAAAGACACAGAAAACAGAGTATATCACCATATTTTATTAATCCCACGTATATAACAAACACGTTTTTCGAGCCATCCAAGCAACAGAATAGTGTTAATAGAACCAAAAATTTCATTTCAAAGATAATCGGTGCCTCTTGATACTTCTGCGACGAACCTGTGTGTCATGACAAACCGTTCGATAAGTACTGATTCACACACACACACACACATGCGTGCACACACACGCACACACACACACTCACACGCACACACACGCACACACACACTCACACACATCAATGGGGATGTAAGTAGACAGATATGTGTGTATATATATAGATAGATAGATAGATAAATAGATAGATAGATAGGTAGATAGATAGATAGATAGATAGATAGATAGATAGATAGATAGATATGGATATAGATAGATATATATATTTTATTTATTTCAGTCATTTGACTGCGGCCATGCTGGAGGCACTACCTTCAGTTGAGCAAATCGACCCCAGGACTTATTCTTTGTAAGCCAAGTACCTATTCTATCATTGTTTTTTGCCGAACCGCTAAGTTACGGGTACGTAATCTCACCAGCATCGGTTGTCAAGCGATGTTGGTGGGAACAAACACAGACATATATATATATATATATATATA
>NC_068988.1:91232691-91235849 GCF_001194135.2 Octopus bimaculoides
TATATATATATATATATATATATATATATATATATATATATATATATGGGTGTATGTGTGTGTGTGTGTATGTGTGTGTATGCTTCAGTCCATCTATCTATGATAAATATTTACATATATATACATACAATAGATATGAATGTATATACTTACGTACATACATACATGCATACATACATACATACATATCTGCTGAGCGAGAGACAAGCGCGTCGGAAGAACGCGTGCTCACAAAACCAACAAACTCTGAGGAACAGATGACATTCTTACCTACTAGTTTGTGATCTAGCATTGAAAGTTATCAGCAGAAATACTTGGGCACTTGCTAAAACACTTCCCAAAAATATCATCTTTTGTTCTTTTGCTGTTGCTTACTGGGAAACACAATTGGTTAGGCCAGCGGACTTGTGGTCATAGGATCGCGGTTTCGATTCCCAGACCGGCCATTGTGAGTGTTTATTGAGCGAAAACACCTAAAAAAGCTCCACGAGGCTCCGGCAGGGGATGGTGACGAACCCTGCTGTACTCTTTCACCACAACTTTCTCTCACTCTTACTTCTTGTTTCTGTTGTGTCACACTGCGTCACGAGAACTACGCTAAGGGTACACGTGTCTGTGGAGTGCTCAACCACTTGCACGTTAATTTCACGAGCAGGCTGTTTCGTTTATCAGATCAACTGGAACCCTCGACGTCGTAAGCGACGGAGTGCCAACAACTGGGAAACATCTTTCGCAATAGTGAGACGTAGCATGTTCTTGAGTGTAATTTTAAAAGTACTGGTACTGTCCTGGTTTAAGGAGGTGGTGGTGGCCGTAACTCAACGTACATTTTGGATACGATTCGACTGTACGGTACAAACCAAGATTTTTTAACTTAGATAACCTTAATGAAATGCAATGCCTATTCTTTTGGAGGAACTGAGAGTCAGCAGTTGGATTCGCTATAAGGAAGAACACAGTGCCACGACTTACAGAACGTCTACATGAGTAAGCAACAGAGTTATAGATTACATTCATCTTTCAACCATATAAACTACTACTTTTGGAAAACTTCAATGCCATTATGAGAAAGACTCTAGAAAGTGACTCATAAATATGGGAAAGCATGGTGTTTGGCACTGTGACTCCAAAAGAAGGCTTCTTATTCAGTGTAATAAGTTTAAACTAGTATTGACAAACACCATAGTCAAACAGAAAACCGACCTGGATGTTCTCATCGATCCAGAAGTGGGGGGAAAGTGGAAATCCATAACACCAAAGTGATATGTAACCCTAACTACGTGCCCCTAACTACTGGATCTATGATTAACTAATCTAAAGTCGCTTACAACATACGTAAAAAGCACAATAAACAAAAGCCCGCTAAACCTGCATGCTAGACACAGAAAAACTCCGTGACACCAATGATGAGATGAAATTAGAACACGAGAGGGAAGTAACACTTGCTTCAATATGACTTACAAGAAGAGCTGGCGACCGAACGGGGATGACCATTTCTTCGATATGCTGTAAGCGACGAGGCTAAAACAACTGTCAGCAAGCCTTATCGGAGAGACAAAATTTGGTTTGTCCCTAAGAATTCTGAAATGAAATTGCTGCCAGAGAAAAGAAACTTGACCCACCAAAGAGTGATATAGATTAGAATTATTAGACCAGGTGTATTGAACATATGACCCACAACAATGTTTGATCTAACCCATGCTCAATTTTATAAAAAATAATTTTTATTATTTTTGATTTTACAATATTCCATGAAATGCACAAGATGCATTCCAGTGGTTTTGAGACTTTTTCACGAAAGACATTTATTAATTTCAAAGCATTATAACACTCTTGTCTCCAAAGTAGGATCCTCTAACTTCAATTCTTTTGTTGTAGCACTCCAACCACTTTGTGAAGGCCCCGTGGAATTCCTCCTAAGTGAAGGTGTCTAAGAACCTGGTCACAGCCTCCTCCATCTTTTTCAGCTTAGGGAACAACTAAAAGTCACAGGGAGCAAGGTCTGGACTGTAAGAAGGTAAGGGCAGTTTTGATGCCCATCTCTGAAAAGTAGTGGGTTACCAGTATAGAAGTGTGGACTGCTGCATTGTCCTGGTTGCGACGAAATTTCTTCTCAAAACCTCCACAAAGTACTCTTTGTTGTCTGGTCAGAGGGAACCTAGTTGATGTAGATGATGCCCTTCCTGTTGAAAAAGGTATCAACGTGAGTTTCTCGGTGGACTTACTTTGCCTGGCCTCTTGTGCCTGCAAAAACCAGATGCTTGGCTCATACATGTTAATTCATAACCAATCTAGAGTATTTCACATGTCTAGAGTACCCCGCCCCACCAGTTTAACGTAAAATTTCATTGAATCGCCAGCTTCCAAATTATCTTCAAGTCCCGGCTGCATTCTGCAAACTAGTCAGCTGAGGCAAACTGTGTTTAGTAGGATGTGCTCAAAGTGCTGTCAGGGTTGTTTCTGCGATGACGAAAGTTGGCAGGTCAGCTTATTAGTCATATAGTAGTGATAAACTAAAATTACATAATCTAGGACAGTTATAGTTCCTTCTAAAAAAGTATCAAAACTTCTGGAATGAACTTACTATACTGTTACTTGCAGTCAAAGTTATTGTAAAGTTATTATAATGTATAAAGACACCTTCATCCATTTACTTTGGCCTACATTGTTGATAGATGTCTTAGGAACAATTGTCGCTCTCCGGCTCGCAATATCTGCTTTATGCTTCAATTCGACTGTCAAAACTAAACAAGTTTGACCTTCCTGCACTTGACTGACCAGGGCGACTTACAGTGACACTTGCTGGCTGCTGCATTGTTTATATATTGTTTTGCCTTTCTTGTTATCTATGACAGATTGTCCATTTTGCGTCGTTCATTTTATTTACATTTTCGCTATCACAGCTTCAGCCGCCATTGTTACCACGCCCAACGCCATCACCCCCACTATCACACATCAAAGTCACAATCACCGTCACCTTTACACACTGCTACCACGATCCCCCACTATCATTACCATCGCACCCAAACCCCACAACCGCCATCACACATCACCCACCCCCACCACCACCACCACCACCACGACGGTTTAACGAGAGAACTCGACCTTCTAGAATTAGCAGTTAAATCTATCTCAAATCATCCCCAACCCACTGTTTT
>NC_068988.1:91237649-91238652 GCF_001194135.2 Octopus bimaculoides
TCTATATATATATATACATATATACATATATATTTCCCTTCGTCGGCTGCAAAAGTAGATATAAGATTGCCAGGTTTTTGTCTCTCTCACCAAGGTCAGTAGCTATCGAACGCCGACGAAGGGAAATAACCCTGAAATCCGGATCCGTTCGTGCTGCAGATCGTGGTGAGAGGGATAACTTCCCTTGGCAAACAGGACACAGTCGTGTGTCGATAAGCCAGCTGGAGGAGATGTCCTCCTGGGGCTAAAAGCAACAGTAACATCCACCCCTAGGAGTCAGCCACACTTAAGTGGCAATATACTACACTTTATCGTGCAGTTACTGTTAATACTTCATTTAGAGAATTAACATTGCTTATATATATATATATACACAGATATACAAAGTGTTTCAAAAAAATTGGTATCCTTTGAGATGTAAATATCACAGAAACTACATAGCCAAAGCAAATGAAACTAAACAGGCTTAATGTTGAGCAACATGAGATTTATTCCTCCAAATTTGAATGAGAAATTCAAAGGTATGTGGATTCCATGAACGATTTCACAAATGTTCAATATGCACACCGCCTGAGACACGGCACACGTCATGTCAGTAGTCCAGCTCCTCCCAAATACACTGCAGCATGTCTTGGGTAACAGTCTCCAGTGCTGTAGTAACTCTCTGCTCGAGTTCCTCTAGGTTTGCAGGAAGAGGAGGGACATAGACCCGGCCCTTCACATAGCCCCATGTTTGCGCTTTCGCTTGTCATCTGCCGTTATGGCCTGAACAAGCTGCAGCTTCTAGGGTTTCATTAACAAGCGTGTCGTCAGGACGCGCCAAACTGTCACTGGAGGAATCTGGGTTTCCAGACTTGTTCTACTTATGAACTTTTGGGGGCTTCGCAAGAGTTTTTAGCGAACCCGCTCGACCGTCTCTTCCGATGTTAGTGGTCGTCCAGATCCTTTTGACCTGCACAGACAGCCTTTTTCTTTGAATTTTTTGGGCCATGTCCAAATCTGC
>NC_068988.1:91238662-91238986 GCF_001194135.2 Octopus bimaculoides
GACCTGCACAGACAGCCTTTTTCTTTGAATTTTTTGGGCCATGTCCAAATCTGCATTGCCGTTGGTGACTTTTTAGAGAACTCTCTCACAAATGCACGCTGCACAATCTTTTTCGACTGTGTTCAAGCTTACTCCAACACACAAAACGCCTTTTCTCTTCCAGTGAATGTCATTTCTATACCTGAAAAGATAAACATAAACATATCAAACATTAAACATAAAACTTTGACCTGTTTCTACGCATGCTGTTAAAATTTGAAGTCATTTGAACAAGAACTGGCAAAGTTATTAGATTGCGAAATGATATCAAGTTGTTTGAACCAC
>NC_068988.1:91238996-91239946 GCF_001194135.2 Octopus bimaculoides
TAGATTGCGAAATGATATCAAGTTGTTTGAACCACCGTGTATACACACACACACACACACACACACACACACACATATACATATATATATAGGGAGAGAGGGGGAGAAGAGATAGATAGATAGATAGATAGATAGATAGATAGATAGATAGATAGATAGATAGATCCATCTCTCGTGTGGCCTGCTCCTTGTAGAAGGTTACCTATGCATGGTCTATAGTATAGACAGATATTCTATAGTATAGATTGATATATAAACAAACATATGGTCTACAGAAAAGATTGTTGTAAAATATAGATCTTTTTCTTTTTGCTTGTTTCAGTCATTAGACTGCAGAGCCATGCTGAGGCACTCCTTGAAGAATATTAGCATTCATTATGTTTTTTAAAAGCCTGTTACTTATTCCTTTGTGTCTCTTTTGCCGAGTCAGGCGCGTGTGAGTGATGACAAGAGAACGTCTGCTACGAATGATATTTTTTGACACAGGGCACCTCTAAGACGCTTAACGAAAATAAATGAACTGCGACCAGGCTCAATAAAAGGAGCCCTAGTTATTGACTACAATTACATACCTGAAGTCAGTGTTGGCAGAAATTAAATCAGCTTGCAAATACACGTTCACTTTATTAAATTTATACTTGGGCTAAACCCGAACAGCCCGAGTGCCGGAGTTTCCACCGATATTTATGTGTGTGTGTGTGTGTGTGTGTGTGTGCGTCTGTCTGTCTGTCTGTGTGTTTATATCTATATACATATATAATCTATAGATAGATAGATAGATAGATAGATAGATAGATAGATAGATAGATAGATCCATCTCTCATGAAAATGCTTCTTGTAGAAGATTACCTATGCATCTACTGCACCTCCCGCTCTCTCTGTGTCCTTCTCTGTACATCGGTCAAACGGGACGCCGCTTGGCTGACCGGTTCGCGGATCTCCTCCGAGAC
>NC_068988.1:91240471-91244240 GCF_001194135.2 Octopus bimaculoides
CTACCCCACCCTTGTTTCCCCCTCACCCAACATCACCACACACACACCACCACACCATACACCACCATACCGCACCACACCACATCGCACCACACCGCACACACTAGCATTGACCACTTCCCAGCGCTCACACCATCATCCACACACCTACACATGCACACACGCACACGTTAAGGTCACCAGCCCCTAGCCACACGCATATACGATATATATATTATCATCTCTATGAACAACGTAGCCATGACCTCAGGATTATGACGAACTTAAACACGAATAAAGTTAAAAGAATAACGTTAAAACAAACAGTATGAAGTGTTTCCGTTTTTAAATGTAAGAATTTGGTTACCGAAACATAAACTCTCTTTGTATGTCTTTCCCTCTCAATATCTCAAAAATCTGGGTACATACTTCATCATCATCCTTATAAGAAATACGTTTCTCCTGATTCAATCCGACAGTTTGAATCTGAATTTAGCAGAAACGAATACGTTCAGACAATAGAAGATAAATCTAATTACGCCAAAGCTCCCATTCATGTAAGAGAAACGACTAAGTTATGAAGCGTATTATAGTTTGAACATATAATAATACTTCATAGGCATTTGATAACTAAATCTCCTTGCGTTATAATAAACAGATAAAAAGCGATATATATATATAAATCATGTGATGGAAAGTACAATTATGGCTGTGTGATTAAGAGTTTTGTGTCCAGTCCCACCGCGAGGTACCTTTGGCAAGTGGATAAATTTGATAGAAGGAAACTGTGTGCGTGTGTGTGTGTGCCCTCTCCGCACCGCCTGACAACTGATGTTGGTTTGCAAACAACCCCATAAGTTAGCGGTTTGGCAAAAAGCATCCGATAACATAAGTATCAGGCTTGAAAAAAAAAAAAGAGGTAGACGGGTGGACTTGTTCGACTCAACCAGTGGTTCTCAACCGGGGTCCATATGGCCAATCGGGGTCCATTTAAGACTTTTTTGATAAAATTTATATGCAATAAATTGCTTATACCCCTACAACGAGCAAAATATTTTAATATATTGTTTAATAGGCGCAGGAGTGGCTGTGTGGTAAGTAGCTTGCTTACTAACCACATGGTTCTGGGTTCAGTCCCACTGCGTGGCATCTTGGGCAAGTGTCTTCTACTATAGCCTCGGGCCGACCAAGGCATGGTGAGTGGATTTGGTAGACGGAAACTGGAGGAAGCCCGTCGTATATATGTATATATATGTGTGTTTGTGTGTCTGTGTTTGTCCCCCCCAACATCGCTTGACAATCGATGATGGTGTGTTTATGCCCCCGTAACTTAGCGGTTCGGCAAAAGAGACCGATAGAATAAGTACTAGGCTTACAAAGAATAAGTCCTGGGGTCGATTTGCTCGAATAAAGGCGGTGCTCCAGCATGGCCGCAGTCAAATGACTGAAACAAGTAAAAGAGTAAAAGAGAGTAAGAGTAATATAATTTCTAATAATATTTGATAATAAAAATATAATAATATTTTTTTAAACATCAAATGGCTATGGGGGTCTATCCGAGTAAGGAATCAAAGGGGTCCATAGGCAAAAAAATGCTTAAGGAACACTAGACTAAACCTATCAAGGTGGTGGCCCAGCATGGTCGTAGCCCAAGTAAAAAGCGATAAAGATGCACACAAACACGTTCACATTCTGAATAGCCTCCCTCTATACACGCTATAGCCTTGCCTTTCCTCTCTCTCTCCCTCTCTCTCTCTCTCTCTTATCCACCTCTCTCTTTCTCTCTCTCTTCCACCTCTCTCTCATCACTCTATCTCCACTACTTTTCTTTCATCTCCCCACAATCTCTTCCCATTCATCTCACTCCTTAAAACTCCCATCTTCTACCTCACTTCTCTTCATCCATCGTTCTCTCCCCTCTAACTCACCCACACTCTTGTTCTTCCACGTTTTCCTCCTACATTTGTTGCCTTCATTCCCCACCCCCACTCCAATAATTTTTCCATATACATATTTCGCTTTCTCCTACTCCCTACCGTATTACTTCCCCCTACTTACTTACCAACGGCACTCAGTAAGCATGCGTCAGACGTCGAGCCTTACCTGAGAACGAGGCCAATTATACACACGTGCAATACAATATATTTACCCGCATCAATCGTATCTTAGTATTTTTTCTTCCAACATATTCAACTTAATTCGGACACGACTATCGCACGCGTTTTACGTCTGTCACATCTAACAGAAAAACTGAATGAATATAAGTATACGTACATAAATTTATACGTATGTGTGTTTGTATGTATGTATGTATGTATGTATGTATGTATGTATGATTGTATGTATGTATGTATGTATTCTATATCTCTCTCTCTCTCTCTCTCTCTATATATATATATATATATATATATATATATATATATACATATATGTCATATATCATATATAAAGAGAGAGAAATACAGATTTGATAGGGAGATAGATAAATAGATAAATGTATGTACATATTATGTATCTATGCTATGTTTATATTTATATATCTATATACATCTCTCTCTCGCTCGCTCCCTCTCTCTGGCTCTCTCTCTCTCTCTCTCTCTCCTTCTCTCTCTCTCTCTCCTTCTCTCTCTCTCTCTCTCTCTGCATATATATATTTATATATATATATATGTGTGTGTGTTTGTGCGTGTGTGTATGTGTGTGTATGCATTGCATACACACACACACTCACACACATATATATATATATATATATATACAATCATATGTATACAGATATATGGCGGTGTGGTAAGAAGCTTGTTTCCCAACAACATGGCTCCGGGTTCAGTCCTACTGCGTGACACCTTGGGCAACCAGACAAGGCCGTGACCTAGCATGACCGCAGTTAAGAGACTGAAGCAAGTAAAAGATATATATGTGTGTGTGTGTGTGTGTGTGTGTGTGTGTGTGTGTGTGTACGTGTATACACACACATGTTAGAAGTAAATAGATACCCCATAAAACATCGTTTTCTGTTTATTCTAACTTGTAAAGGTTTATATTTCTTATTAATTGACATTTTTATGTTTCAGATTCTATATGTGACTGTTTAATCATGCCATGTAGAAATGAAGCCTTGGAACTGTCTGAATTTCCAAGAGGCCGTATTGTGGGTCATTTTGAAGGTGGATATAGTCAGCGTAAAATCGCAGAAAACCTTGGGATCCCGCTTTCTGCAGTTAATTGAGTGATTGTGCAATTCACCAGAGAGGGGAAGGTGTCCACATCACTTTGTCCAGATCAACCAGGGCTCTCTGACAGGACCCTTCTCTTTGCTAAGAGAAGTGTGGAGGATAATCCTCGCTGCAAGACCTCTCACATAGCAAAGCATGTTGATGTCACTCCCAGAACAGCTGTCAGGTATCTCCACAAACTTGGTTACTATGGCAGAGAAGGAGGAAGGACACCACATCTTTGACCGGCCAATATGAAGCGGAGAAAAGATTGGGCCAGTGAGATGGTGGAAAGGCCATTAGCATTTTGGAACACTGTCATATTCTCTGATGAGTCCAGATTTGCTGTATTTCCTAACAGTGGTCGCGTGTGGGTCTGCAGACTCTGTGATCAAGAATTTGATGTGAAAAGATTGCAACTAGCAATGAAACACAGTAGCTATTCTGTGATGGTATAGGGAACAATTTGGAGCAATGGTTGATCAGAGCTGGTGGAGTGTGAAGGAAAGATAAACTCAAATAAATATGTGTCCATATTGCAGAAAGGACTCCTTCCAAACTTCTCCAGTGGTGAA
>NC_068988.1:91244250-91245255 GCF_001194135.2 Octopus bimaculoides
AATGGTTGATCAGAGCTGGTGGAGTGTGAAGGAAAGATAAACTCAAATAAATATGTGTCCATATTGCAGAAAGGACTCCTTCCAAACTTCTCCAGTGGTGAAATGATTAAAGAAGACGCTCTATTTATGGAAGACGGTTAAGATGACCCAACATTTGTTGGAACAGAATGGCATTAGAAAGCTTCCATAGCCAAGCCAGTCACCAGATATGAACCCTATAGAACACCTCTGGGGCAAAATGGACAGGATA
The DNA here is from genome assembly GCF_001194135.2 of Octopus bimaculoides. Lineage (NCBI taxonomy): Eukaryota > Metazoa > Mollusca > Cephalopoda > Octopoda > Octopodidae > Octopus > Octopus bimaculoides. The sequence continues at coordinate 91,244,501 of NC_068988.1, forward strand.
TTTCATAAACAGAACAAGAAAGCATCTTCTTTTGAAATTATTACATTAAACTTACCATGAAATTCCGCAAGGGAATATTCACCATCTGATCAGTAACATGCCTGATAAGGCCCTTGCATTAAAAAATGCAAAGAACATGTCTACTTAATATTAAATGTTCACATTATAACAACTAACAAATAATTTGAATGTATAATTTCAGATTTAAATAAATTTTAATGATTATAAGGGTATCTATTTACTTCTATCATGTCTATGTGTATATACAGGGTACGGTTAATAAACTGTTGCCTAAATTAAGCAAAAATGAAAATAACATGGACATTTCATTTCAACAGATATATTTACCAAAATTACATTAAAATATCTTTAAATACTAAACAGTAAAATTCATTCAATAAAATTGTCATTGGCTTCAACTACGGTCTCCAGACGACTTTGGAATCTCCTGCAACTCTTCTGGGCGGTCTCTTTGTTTAAGTAGATGAATGCTGCCATAATCCTCGCCTTCAGTTCATCTTTGATGTTACAAGGAGCCCCACGCATAATAACCGAGGTAGCAGTCTGGGGAGTGCAGTGACCAGATGTCAGGGGTGATGTGGTCGCAGAAATTGTCTGACACCCATGACTAGGTTCTCCTGCTTGTGAGACATGGCGCAGAGTCTTGTTACCAGACCTAGGGTCTTCCAGCAGCCACCCTCTTCACCCAGGGCAGCACTACCTCCTCCAGGCACTTGATGTAAGCCTCCGTGTTG
>NC_068988.1:91245265-91245819 GCF_001194135.2 Octopus bimaculoides
CCAGGCACTTGATGTAAGCCTCCGTGTTGAGTGTGAGGCCGTGTGGGAAGATGAATGGAGGCATAACGTCACCATCACTAGTGATCACTTCAAACACCCTGATGTTGACTGGATGTTTGATTTTTATCACTCTCGGTACAAGTGTTGGGGACACGGCAAGCCAACAGTTTTCCTGTGTTCTCCATCTGATGATGATGATGATGATGAAGATGGTGATGATCCTGTCTTGAAATTTGGGGGTAGGGAGTTAGTTGATTATATCTGCCTCAGTGCGTGACTGGTACTTTATTTTACCGATTCCGAAACAGATGAATGGCAAAGTACACCTCGGTGAATTTGAACTCAGAACGTTAAGGTTGTAGTATATTGTCAACTTAATGTGACAATCCCAATAAGGGAATACACTACTGCTGTTTAGCCCTAGGAAGCTGGACCGCTTCCTGTCGGCCTTGACACAATTACTGTGTCCTTAAGTTTGTGAAGGGGAGACAAGCTCCCCCTGTCAAGGCCGACAGGAAGCGGTCCAGCTTCCTAGGGCTAAACAGCAGTAGTGT
>NC_068988.1:91246440-91248001 GCF_001194135.2 Octopus bimaculoides
ATAATAATAATAATAATAATAATAATAATAATAATAATAATAATAATAATAATAATAATAATGATAATGATAATAATAATAATAATAATAATAATAATAATAATAATAATAATGATAATGATAATTTGATGATGATGATGATGATGATGATGATGATGACGACGTTGATGATGATGATGACGTTGATGATGGTAAAGATGAGGATGATGGTGATGACGATGACGCCCAGGACCACGACACCGATGATGATGTTGATGATGATGTGACGACGATGAAAGTAACAGTAATATCCATAGTAAAGGTATTCTTCTTCTTCTTCTTCTTCTTCGTTTGCTCCTACTTCTCTTCCTCCTCCTTCTCCTCGCCACTCGATATATATGAAAGCCAGCCCGCATGCTCGCATGTATGTACGTCCGTCTGTCCGTCCGTCCGTACGTACGTACGTACGTACGTACGTACGTATGTAGTATGTATGTATGTACGTATGCATGCATGCATGCATGTATGTATGTATGTATGTATGTATGTATGTATGTATGTATGCAAAGTTAATCTGAGCTTGCTTAGGTGTGTGCGTGTATTTATATGCGTTTGCGTGTGCTTTTAACTGTGTGCATATTAATGCACGCGTGTATTGAACTGTATGTGTTAATGCGCGTATGTGGTAATGTCTGTATATGTGTGTATTAATATATGTATCTCTCTATTAATGTATATATGTGTCTGCATTAATGCATTTGAGCCTTTTTCTACATTTTTGACGACAGCCTTTTCGTGTTTAATTCACTTTATTTCATGTATATCTATTTCTAATGGTCCTTTTATATCCACCCTTATACAATCCTATCCAACCCTTATTCACCCACTCTTTAGCCATCAGTCATTTTTCCGCGTTCATTTAACTGTCGTGAACCACCAAACCAACGTTGGCCGGGAAAAATGACCGGAAGTCCTGATTTAGATGGAAGGAAGTGTTCAGGAAGGAATGAGTTACAGTTGAGTTTGCACCCCATGCCCTTCCGGTTTCGTGTTTTACTAAATCCTTTAAACAGAGGTCAGTTTTAGGAGCAACCACAACAGTATAATCCAATACCCTCCTCAACCTTATATATATATATATATATATATATATATATGGGAGAATTTACGAAAAAAACAACAGACGAAGACAGGTGGTGTAAACAACAAATGGATGTATTACTTTAACGCTCGGGAATAGAGAAAGTCTTTGACGTTTCGAGCCTACGCTCTTCAACTGAAAGGAACACAGAAAGAAATAAGGAGAGAAACAAGGAGAAAAAAAAGGACAAAAAAATGCAGAAAAAAAAAATAAGGAGAAAAAAAATAAGGAGAGAAACAAGGAGAAGGAGAAAAAAGACAACAACAAAAAAAAACAACAATGCGGTGACATGGTACATGCAAGAGAAGGAAAGAAAGGGTTGTCTTACTTTTCGAGCAAAGCTCTACTTCGGAAACAGGAGACATAGGAAAGTCCAAAAGAAAAGGAAGAAGGAGGAACAAATTGCCAACAGTCCATGTGTAGTTACATTATGTATATATT
>NC_068988.1:91248110-91257730 GCF_001194135.2 Octopus bimaculoides
TATATATATATATATATATATATATATATATGCACACATATATTTACGTATGCATAAATAAACAACAAACGATAGATAAATGTCACTTCATTACAGCTGTTTCCAACGGATTCCTAAAATATATTAATGAGTACATTATACCATAACTAAAGAAAAACAGCTGTCTCCAGATAATACATAATATTCCCAAACAATATAAGAATAACACTTGACCACAGCAGGCGAACCGAACCTGATTCCAGACAAGGCTGATGCCTGTATAAACTGTTTAAATTGTTTCAACTTCAATCTTGCGGTCTCGCTGGGGCACCATCGTCCGCTGCGCTCATGCTGGAGCAACCGTTTTCCACAGCTGTTCATAGTTTCACTTCTCTATCTCTAATCATTATATCAGGTCTGTTGTGCTTACATTTTATTGAGGTTTTCACTGGGACATTCCACCAGTATTACTCTTTATTACGAGTGACTGCCATACTGCAGGTTCTTATTTTTTGTACTCGAGGTTATCCTTCCGACGGATTTCATTATCTACATCTTGACTCATGTATGTATGTATGTATGTATGTATGGATGGATGTATGGATGTATGTACGTGTGTTTGTGTGTGTGTGTGTGTGTGTGTGTATGTGTGTGTGTGTGTGTGTTTGTGTGTGTGTGTGTGTGTGTGTGTGTGTATCTGTTGGGGAAAGTAATAAAGTAAGTATTTACGTCCTATGTATGTTTCAAAAGCATTCCGAACGAATATTACATATCTTAAATGTGCTACATAGATGTAATTTGCTACATAGATGTAATGTGCTACATAGATGTAATGTGCTACATAGATGTAATGTGCTACATAGATGTAATGTGCTACATAGATGTAATTTGCTACATAGATGTAATTTGCTACATAGATGTTCAGCATTCCTTCTCCTTGGGTATCACGACCATTTTGGATCTCACTAATTTATTTCATCTTCATAAATACAAACATACATATATAAGTATGTATGCATGTATGTATGTATGTATGTATGTATGTATACATATTTATAGGAGTTTGTGAGACTGTGTGTATCGATACAATAATATTCAGAACTTTATAAATCATATTTTCTCCTGAAACTCCGTAGATTGTGGCTCTGAGTTTCACATTTTATTGATTATCGAGTAATTAAACACTTTTCTTATCTATTATACAGGTTGAAAGACAGAAACATTTGAATATACACAGTGACTGTGTAAAACCATTTGACATAACTGGAAAAAGTCGCAGATTTGCAGATGAGGTTAGATAATTTTTTTTATGATAGTTTGGGCTGAGCCAGTACCTTGCGAATGGAAGTCGATAGATAGATGTGTTACAGAAGCCGTCTTATATGAATATACGAGTGTATGTATTTTTGTAAGTATGTGTGTATGTGTGCATGCATGTGTGCATGAAGGCGATTGAGAAGAAAGGGGAGAGAGAGAGAGAGAGAGAGAGAGAGAGAGAGAGAGAGAGACAGACAGACAGACAGACGGGCAGACAGACAGACAGACGGGCAGACAGACAGACAGACAGGCAGACAGACAGACAGACGGGCAGACAGACAGACAGTTGGAAAGGGTGAAGGATATTAAGTTTCCCAGATGCTGGATATGTCCGGAGGTTACGACATATGGATAATGGAGAATGCATTAAGGGGAGATAATCCTTTATGATGAAGGTAAGGGTGGATTAGTGATGTCAGTAAATGCGTGAGGTAGTGGCTGTTTCATCACACACCATAACACCACTATCATGATCATGTTCATAGCCACCATCATCGTGAACAACAAAAGCAACAATCATCATTATCATCGATTACAGTGGACATACAGCCAACTGGACCAGATTAACATCGTATTAATTATCAGTCAGCGAATTAAAGCTTCTGCATAATTGCACACTGGCATACACTTACACACACTTACACACACACACATACACACACACACACACTCACACACTCACACACACACACAACGCACATGCGCACGCACACACAATCACGCACATACATACAAATGACTGTGGTAAATATTTGTGTAACATCATATGACATGTTAAAAATATGTTCTATGAGTGCATTTGATCCTGTATATGTTTGTTTGCGTTGATAATATATATGTGTGTGTGTGTGTGTGTGTGTGTGTGTGTGTGTGTGCATGTGTGTATGTTTGTATGTATGTATGTATATGTATATAAATAGCAAAGGTGGGTTATTCGCAGTTTACACCCGAAAGGCAAAAATATAGACGTCACTAAAGTGACTGAGGGCAGTAGTGAGCGCTGTTATTGGTAAACATGAGAGTCAAAACAACTCAAGAGCCACAGGAAGCACTTAAGACTGACAAAGGATGCAAGCTCCCTACATCATTACAGTTCTTTCTGCTATAAGAAGCAGTGTACCTTGAGCTGAGAGCTCGTACAACACTCTAAAGCTGCAATCGTATAATATATCACAGAATCGGCAGTAAATACTACGGATTCGTTTATGAGATTATATCATAATTGCTCAAGTTACTCATTAGATGTGCAAACGTCCTATGACTCTTTCGAATCAATGTTTTCGAATCATAATAATTTCAAATATAGTCACGAGGACAGAAATTTGCAGAAGTCGTTTAGTCGATTATAAAAACTCTTAGAACATTATGGATAACTCATTTTATCAACCACAAAATGATAAAACCCAAAACGACATAGGCGAGATTTGAACATAGAATATAAAAATAGTCGAAAAATAAAAAGCTAATAAATCGACCACGACGAGACTCGAACTCGCAATCTTCTGATTCGAAGTCAGACGCCTTATCCATTAGGCCACGCGGCCGTATGCTCAAACGAATCGCTATAGTTCATATTAGTTGACTGTTTTCGTTGTATGAGTAGAATAGTAATAGTATTTATTATGATTGCAGTAACATTGTTAACTGGAGGCGGGATCAATAAGAACACAAGAATGTTCTGCTGGTGCTTATTTTATTGCGAATAAAATGGTAACAGAGTGTATCACCTTCGACTTAAACCAAAACTGGTATCTCAAATAACCACGCATGACTTCGAACTTTATTAGAGCTACACATAAAGTTTAGGGTAATTTTTCAGAGCAACACCCGCAAGATTTTCACTAAGAAAAAAAAACTCCGGTTTTTTGTGTGGAATCAAGTACCCTGACCTCCTAATATTCTGCAAATCCCTTATTTTGTTTCGGGAAAAGGTGCCAGAACGAACCCCCCGCCCCGTTCCCAGATTCATTGGAATTTTTTTTTTTTTTTCGTTGAATGAATTCCTGTGACATCCTAATATGCTACAAAACCCTTTTTGTGGTCCGAAAAACGGCGTGCGGTGAGGTGGAAGCCTCGGAAATTTCACCCACTCCTACCTCCAATGATCTTTTCAGCAGCACGATTTTCACTAAGGAAAAAAAAATTCCAATGAATCCGGGACTGATTTCCTTAACCCTAACCCTAACCCTAAAATCCTAACCCTAACCTTAACACCCTAACCCTAATCTTAAACCTTAATCCTAACCCTAAAACGCTAACCCTAAATTTCTAACCCTAACCCTAACCCTAAAACCCTAACCCCAACCCTAACCCTAAAACCTTAACTCTAACACTAACCCTAAAACCCTAATCCTGAAAAGATCAATGGGAGCGAAAAAAAAGAAATTTCTAATGAATCCGGGACTGGGATGGTTTCCCCCCTCCTTTTCCGAACCAAAATAAGGGATTTGCAGCATATTAGGGTACTTTATTCCACGCAAAACATCCGAGTTTTCTCTTCTTTTTTTCCTAGTGAAAATCGTGTGGGTGTTACTCTGAAAAATTACCAAGTTTTGTTTATCTTTTACTTGTTTCTGTCATTACAGTACGGCTTTGCTGGGGCACCACCTTGAAGAATTTTTAGTTGAATGAATCGACCCCAGTACTTTTTTTTTTAAATTTTGATACTTATTGTATCGGTTTCTTTTGCTGAACCGCTAAGTTACGGGGACGTAAACACACCAATACCGGTTGTCAAGCGGTGGTGGGACACACGCACGTGTACGCACACACACACGTGTACGCACACACACACACACACACACACACACACACACGCATATATATATACATACGACGGGCTTCTTTCAGTTTCCGTCTATCAAATCCATTCACAAGGCTTTGGTTGGCTTCAGGATATAGTAGACAACACTTGCTCAAGGTGCCACGCAGTGGGACTGGACCCGGACCAATGCGGTTGGGAAGCAAGCTTCTTACCATACAGCCGCTCCTGTTTGGTTCACTGATTGTTTTTTTTTTCAAACTTTTTTTCTAAAGTATGGAATTAATTATTCTAGTCAACTATGATGAAATTGAAATTTTGATTTGAATGTAGACGTCTTATCTTGTAAGATACGTGGTCTTTACAGGTAAGGCTTTGGTGGCTAAGAAATCTATTTCCCAACCACATTGTTTCTGGTTCGGCTTCAGTGCGAGACATTTTTGATCAGTGTTTTTTAGTCATGCATACGATGAGCATTTAGCTAAGGTAAATCACCTTTGGCCCTGACTACAATGACCTGAGGGTTTGGCGTTCTAATTTCTATTTATGTCAGTAGCGGCTCTACCTTCCATCTGCCCGTTGTGAATGACAATAATTCCTAGTTCTTATTGTTATGTGACGTTAAGTCAGCCATGATCAAACAGACCAATCTACTGGTCAGCCTTTCAGTATGTATGTCATACATTTATTTAACTGAGGCCTATACAGCACATTCTGGTATCTCGTTCGATCAAACATATTGTTCTCTCTCTTGTCTCTTTCTTAGTGATGGCCATAGCGAAGACGTACAAAATAAACTCAGTCTGAATATGCCAATGACTGTTCCTCTGCAGGTTTTATTGTTTATAACTGCCAGTAATATTCTGTGGTTGTATCATTGCAGATGTTGTGGCTGTAATCAATAATCAAAAGCTCTACAAAGTTACAAGACCTGCTGAGAATAGTAGTCAACTTTCTTTCACATCATACTCTACTAACTTAAAAAGGAAGAATACGTTATTTTACATAATGCAGTTCCTGGATTCAGTATGATTGAAAAAAATGGAATGGCCGTTGCCGGAAAGCTTTCAGTCATGGATATGCTGGATTAGGGCTGATCTCAGGTTAAATAGCTTAATAGGTTTGCTATAGACAGGACAGAATAAGCTGTGAGCAACTAAATATATTTGCTATAGATACGACAGAATAAACCGTTAGTGACTAAAAGTATTGTTATAGACACGATAGGTTAAATCTTTGGTTAAGTAGTAGTATATATTTTTAAATAATGTCACGGCAGACCAGGACATTATTTATTGGGTTTGTTAGTGAATTTGTTAATTAGTTAGTTAGTTAGTTAGGTAGGTAGGTAGGTAGGTAGGTAAAAACTAAGTATTTTAGCCAGAAGCACGACAGAACAGAATATTGGTCATACAAGGAGGTGCTGAAAAGTTCCTAGCTTTTAGTAAAAGAAAACAGAGGAGGATCAGTTAATAATGATTTTATTCAACATATTCCCCTCTCAGATTCACACAATTATTGAGGCGGTCCTTCATTTTTCTAAGCCCTGCAAAAGAACTCAGAGGGTTGGGCCTCCAACCAGGTCTTTCGCAAGACCCTTGAAGCCAGGAAATTTTCAGCACCCATCGTAGTGAGTAACTAACTAAATATATTTGCCTACGACAAAACCGTTAATTATTTAGTAAATAAATACATTTGCAATAAACACGTCAAAACCTACAATTAATGAGTTACAAACTAATGATAAATATAGAGAAAATATTTATTATTTTGAGAGAACAATTTTTGCTAACGTATTCGTTACAGACTTTCGATAAATTTTATCTCCATAATAAAACTACCTGCGATGTACTGTTTTGTGATGTTTATAACATGACGGGCTTATTACATCTTTCGAGTGTTTATTTTCACTACATTTCGTTGACTTCTATTCCTGGTCGTTTTACTGTCTTATTTCTGGATATTTTCGAATCCAATATGGTTAAAATTTAATCTTCATTCTAGTCCACTCTAACGCTATGTTAGTATTTATGCAGGAGAACAAGACAAGATGACGACCGGAGATCGATCAGATGGAAATGTAATGTACATGATGTATATTGTGAAGATACACTTAAGCCCGTCTTTGTCTGGGCAACGCATTTTCAAAAGTGTTTTATTTTTTTCCTAAACGTCCATGCATTTAGTTAGCCCTTGTTTCATACGTCCCAAGTAATATGCAATAAAGATTTTCTTTCATAAGTCCCAAGTTACTCAAATGTTTGGAAAAAGTTGGAAATGTGTACCGCATAGAATGCGTGGCCGCCAGGGAAATATGTCATGTGTATTACGTTTTGTACAGAAGAGGCATTGGTTTAAAGATGTGGTCAAATAGTTTGAAAATTATATTTTATCTTAAGCTTCCTATAAAGCGGTTCCTTAACTTTCTGTAACACATGCTAAATTTCTTTTCACTCTGAAATCTTTTGTTAAAATTTCAGTCAAAACTTTTATGAATTTTTTATTTTTCTTAAATTTTTGTGAAATTTTTCGTCATAATTCTATTAAAAACAGTAAATCTTTCTCTCTTTGTTTCTGAACATTAATTTACTTTCTTAATAATGACAATTTAACTTCCTGATTATAGGTAAGTTCCATCAGACGAAACTCCGACAAATACTAAAATAATATCAATAATATTTAATAAACCACTAGTGACTTTTGTATAGGAAGAGGTAACTCAGCTTTCGGCAAGACAGGCGTGTTACACAGTTTCCATCCCATCTCATTCGTCGCTATCACCCTTGGGAAATGTATAACCACTCTCTTATTATAGTCAATTTTTTTTTCTTTACGAAAATATTAGAACTATTCTATTCAAAGACAAATCAAAATTTAATAAACCCTTATATATATATCAAACGAAGAAGAAAAAAAGAAATGCTTTTTCACTTCTTTCCCGCCTGCACAAAACATGGCGTCTGACTTACCGAGGACGGTGATGTATAATTACACAGTGGACACAGTCGGACCGGAAACTGTACTGTTAGCAAAATGGTGGGGGATAATTGGACGCAGATATTTTTGCTTATGGATTTCCTTGCCAAACTCTGTCGTCGGTGTGTGCGTGAGCGCGCTTGCGCGCGTGTGTGTATGTAATACAGAGGGAGTGAGAGAGAGAGAGAAAGAAAAAAGATGGCGGTATATGTATATGATTATTTATATGTATGCGAACGCGCTTATGTGTGTGGTAATAATGACGTCTTTCGGTGTGTCTGTGCGTGTATGTGTACGTCTGCGTGAGTATGCCTGTATGTATGTGTGCGTTCACGCCTTGTGTGTAGTGTGTGTGCGTAAAAAAGTATATTCTATGAAAGTATATGTATATGTTGTTGGCTGTATTCTTACATAAGAGTGTTACATTAAATTTTTCTGTTCTGTTAAGAATTACATAAAATATTTTCTCTATGACCAATCGATTTCATTGCTTTTATATATTGTTGTTGTTGTAGTTTCTACACACATGAACTAGTTATTCTGACATAACCTTCACCAAATACATGTATGTCTGTATGTAGGTATGTGGGTGTATGCGTGTGTGCGTGCGCGGGCGTGTTTGTGTATGTGCATGAGCGCTCGCGCGCCTGTGTGTCAGTATAGTATGTATGTATATATATATAAAAAACAAATAATAAATGAGTATATGCATATATACGTACAGGTATGTGCATACCTACGTCTACCTGTATATATATAGGTGCATATCTGGGTACAGGACATTGCAAACAAAACGTAGACAAGAAAATAATAATAACCAGAGTACAGAAAACACACAAGCCACATAGAGAACATTTTCCTTCATCAGCTACCCCCGTTTTAACACCGGCGCTTCGCCGATATATATATATATATATATATATATATAAAGAATAAAAAGTTTTGAGTGGTACAACAATGCTCTATAATACAAACAATGGGTTATACACCTGTTGTAATTTAGTCATCCATAGTCTGATGTGATATTTCGGAATAATATTCCTTCTTCAGATATTCTTAGATTGAGTCGCTTAATGAGGCTACTATAACCTCTAATTGAATTGATTATATTATATATATTGTATTGATTATATATATAATAAAACGAATAGTTTATACTTGATAGCTTACTGGTAAAGCACTATCATTTTCACATTAACAAAACATGAGTGTGTGTGTGTGTGTGTGTGTGTGTGTGTGTGTGTGTGTGTGTGTGTGTGTGTGTGTGTGTGTGTGTGTGTGTGTGCATGGCACATATATTTATTATCCGATTATAGCAGCGACTCCATCTAAGAATATCTGAAGAAGGAATATCATTCCGAAATATCATATCAGACTATGGATGGCTAAATTACAACAGGTATATAGCCCATTGTTTGTATTATAATGCATTGTACCATTCAGAATTTTTCATTCTTTCAAAACAATACACAATGCTTCAAGCGAACTACAATACTCTCATATATATATATATATATATTAATGAATATCAGGAGAACGGAGATTTGCACATCCAAGTTTTATTATACAGTTATTAACATAGTTCTTCGCTTAGACCTACGCGCGTTTCCGCTGCAGGCCACTGCACACTGTTAGCTGTGCATTTTGATGTTGATTATCGGTGCAACTTCATCAGAGTCGTCTCTTACTGCTGTTCAGATATCATCTGAGGAGACTATGAGATTGACCAAAATTATTCCCTTATGAGGTATTAGCGTTACTATAAACTAAAGTTCACGAGATATATGACAATTCATAAGGTACCTCATATATCTTTTCTACCCCCTCTCATGAGATTTTGCCTAATACAATGATTTAATTATTGTAATTTCATCTTTTAGGCTAAATTGAAACATTTGTAAGAGAATGTGTTGAATTTTGGCAGATAATAAATTATAATGATGCTACATCTCCATTTTCTAAATTTTCTTTTGAATATTTATAAACTAGGATTTATATTTAGACTTATTACGTTATGAATATCATTATTCACACAAAAAATACTAGGCAATGAACCAGTAATTCATTGGATATTACTATTCCTTGATGAGGCTACTTTAACCTCTAATTGAATTGATTATATATATATGTAATAAAACGAATAGTTTATATCTGGTAGCTAACTGGTAAAGCTCGATCATTTTCACATTAACTAAATATGTGTGTGTGCATGGTACATATATTTGTGGTTTGGTATCACTGCGTGGTACTTGGGTCAAGAGTTCTTTCTACTATAACATTGCGTTGAATGAATCCTTCTTAAGTAAAATTTGGTAGATAGTATACATTCGTCGTGTACACACACACACACACACACACACACACACACACACACACATGCACGCACATAAACAGAAACACATACGCATTCTTTTCTTTATTTTTTTTTTCTTTAACTTCAGTCACAAGAGTTTTCTGTTCGATTATCGAAGTTTATCGAAACGCTGTTATGGGACATAAGCATTACATGCCGATTTACACACACACACACACACACACACACACACACACACACACACACACACACACACACACACACACACACACA
>NC_068988.1:91261319-91265898 GCF_001194135.2 Octopus bimaculoides
TATGAGAAATCGACAGTCCAGAACAAGGTCATTTTGAAATATAATGAATTTGTTTATCATCTCATTACGCTGCTAAACACTCAAATTTCTTCTATACAATTTAAACGAAAACACCAGTTCTGATATACATGTTTTCTATTTTAACTTTTGTAGTATCCATTCATCTTCTCCGACCACTATTCCTAGGAGGGTCATTCATGTGGGTAGATTCCTCAGGCATCTCCTTAGGGTCCTACTAGAAGCAATTATCATTGTGTTTTCTGGCTGGATTCCCAAGCATGACCAGCTGATACTATCTCGTTCTTGATCTACCCCTACATCTCCTAACGGTTGCCTCGACTTAAAAAAATCTGCCTAGCGGTTCTTTCCTGCGATATTCTAATCCTATGTCTGTAGTACCAGAGCTCTAATCCCTGCTGCCCAAGAGCAAGCATTAAGAATCAATTACATCAAACACAGAATAGACAACACATCAGAAAGTGATAAGTGCAGAATTTGTGGACAAAATGGCGAAACCGTATGGCATATTACCAGTCAATGTGAAGAATTAGCAGCATGATATGGAGAGACTCCCTGATCTCCGAGCGACAGGTCCTGACGAGTAACTTAATGCCAGAGATCCTTCGCAGGAATCCCATTGCGACTGACTGTATTTGTGATCGAAGTCGTTCGATTATCACTCAATATTCCTGACCATTGGTGAGAATAAACTCGCAAACTGAATCGAAAGTGGTGAGTTTCGCATTTTATTTTCAGCAGCCTCTCAAGAAACGAACGGTACTTTATTTTATCGACCTAGGAAGGATGAAAAGCATCGTTGACCTGGACAGGAAGTAAACTGAGAACGTAAAGAAACGTTTTAAAAATAGCAAGGCATTTTTTCAGATGCTCTAACAGTTCTATCCACCTGAATCAAATACAATTAAAATGATAAGGGTTCAACACGACTATGCGTAACCTAAAAAGAAATTTCCACTTATACCAACCTCCTATTCTATGCTAATCTTACGCGTAAAACAAACATAACAATGAACATCCTAACAGATCAGTAGGCCAGATCACATCACAAGCACAAATGTGGAGGCGCGTGGCTTCGTGGTTTGGGCGTTGGACTCGTGATCGTAAGATTGTGGTTTCGATTCCTGGACCGGACAACGCATTGTGTTCTTGAGCAAAACACTTCATTTCACATAGCTCCAGTCTACTCGGTTGGCAAAATTAAGTAATCCTGAGGCGGACCGGCATCCCGTCCAGATGGAGAATATATCCAACATGAAACCGGGAAGCCGGCCCTTATGAGTCGGTGCGACACGAGAAAGTAACTTACAAACACAAATTCACCAACACCGATGCAACAAACACAGCACCAATAAAAATACATGGAGCACGCATGTTGCATAGTGTAAGGAACTTACTATTATATAATTCTAAAGACAATTTTTTTTATCAGTTATGAAATTATTCTGAATACACTTTGCAATCTGCACAACGTTCGGATAGTACGCCATTAATACTAGTTTCTCTTGAAAATGAGGTTGTGAAAGTCTCAAAATGTCAGACTTAGGATTTGGGAGCTTTGTGTTCCAAACCAAACGTAGGGAAATATAAAAAAATCGCTCCTAAAATATCAAACTTGAACATAGTCGTTTTCTTATAAAACAGCCAGAAAGACACATATATTCACTGATATGTACATGCAAATATATTCATATGTACGTGTACTTATTTATACACGATTAGATAGATAGATAGATAGATAGATAGATAGATAGATAGATAGATAGATAGATAGATAGATTATCTTTTGCCTTTTCTTCTACTTGGTTCAATCACTGGACTTCAGCCATGCTGCTGCACCACTTTAAACAAATCAATCCCAGCACTAATCTTTTAACCTCTGGTACTTATTCTATCAGTACTTTTTTTGCCAAACTACTAAGTTATGGGACGCAAAAAACCAACACTGGTTGTCAAGCAGCATGGAAACAGACACAAGCACAAAGAAACACACACATAATACATACATACATACTTATATATATATATGTATACATACATACATACACACACACACACACACACACACACATATATATATATATATATATATATATATATATATATATATATATGTATGTATGTATGTATGTATGTATGTATGTATATATATATATATTTGTAATTATGCACTGTCTGTTTATATCCCACTGATGAGGCAAAGTATATTGTTATACAGGTTATACAGAGCCAGAAATCTGGATCTGGGATTACCTAATAATTTTTTTGCTAGTTTATTTGTCTATTTGTCTTTTCACCTTGTGCTGTATGAATACATGAAGTGGTTTTAGAGTCAAGTTTTAACTGCTATCTCTAGCATGGTAGTATATTAGATACCCTTAATTATAAATTTAATAATAAATAATACCTATACGGTTTTTATTCCCTTGCTGGCCACTTGATATGATCGGTATTTAAAATAACGATATTATCCTTATATATATATATATATATATATATATATATATACATACATACACATGCATATACATATACATATATACATACTACGGTCTTCTTTCAGTTTCCGTCAACCAAATTCACTTTCAAGTCTTTAGTCAGCCAATGACTATAGCAGAAGACACTTACCCGAGGTGTCACGTAGTGGGAATGATCCCGAAGCCATGTGAAATCATGTGATTAGAAATTAAACTTCTGAGCATCACGCTTTGCCTGCACCTCTAGATAGATTTGTTCTACACTTCAAGTTTTACTCTAAATATCTAGGCGAGTTAGTGTATCAGGCCTTATATAGGCAAATTATCTATCGCTCTATCCACTAGGAGCCTTTTTAAGTTAGCTGCTTCCTCAGAATTGTATTCTATGAATACGTCATTTTGTGTTAACATTTATTGTCCAGGCCAACATTTGAACAAGCATAAAACTGAATGCAAAATTCGATCCAGAATACACCGTAATTCCTCATCGATTTGATGCATATTCACACGTCTGTACTTATGCACTCCTGCACTCCGCCTCAGTGTGTTTATCTTTGAGTGGCTCTGCCTGTTTTTAAAGCTGTGTTCCTATCATGAAAAGAAACACATTGACCAAAGGCTTGGCTGGTGTGTTAGTTGCTAGGAGGAGATACCGCGCCGAATTCAGGAAAAAAGTAGAGACGGCAAGATCAAAACTTAGGCAATGACACATAAATAAAACTTGAATCAATTCAGATATAAATGAACAGGCTATGGAATGGAAACCGGGCAACTGGAGCTGGTACCTGCTGTTGGCTTCCCCTTTACCTGTCTGCTTCTGCCTCGCTCTCATTCTCTTTCTCTTTTTCTCCTTATGTTTTATAAGGGGGAACTTCAGATTGGTGTAATAATAAAGAGAAAAAATGCGTTGATTTAGGGCAAAGGTCATCTGAAAGTAAGTATTGAAAAAGATCTTGAGACACGTGACCATCGTCATGCATAGTCTCTCTCTATCTCTCGTTATCTACCTCTCCCCTACTCTCTCTCTCTCTCCCTCTCTCTCTCTCCCCTCTCTCTCTCTCTCTTTGTTGCAGGCCTTTTTGGTAAGAAGGAAATAATGATGTTTGTACTAAGATTTTTGTCTCGAGAGTCTACGCGGAGCGTGCTTTAGCGAAGAGTTTGCTCTGTCGTTGATCTAGAAGCAAAGTGTGGATTGCTCGATCTGAGAGACGGTTGCAACCCAAGAGAAATATCTAAAGAAGTAGAAGTAGCAGAAAATAAATTAAAGAAATACAAGGTGGATAAGAGTTTAAGAAAAGGACTTTGCCCCTTTGATGACGCTGGCGCTGCACAGTTTACTTTTAAATGTGCATCAGTTGAACAACTACAATATTAACAATAACAACAGCAATAACTCCCACCACTACCACCACCACCACCACAACAACTGCAATAATAATAATAATAATAATAATAATAATAATAATAATAATAATAATAATAATAATAATAATAATGGTAATAATAATAATAATGGTAATAATAATAATAATGGTAATAATAATAATAATAATAATAATAATAATAATAATAATGGTAATAATAATAATAATAATGATAATAATAACAGTTGACATTGGCGTGAACCTCGGTACAGTCTTTTTGAATTAACAGATGTTTGTAAGATCAGGGAACAAGTAAGGTTTTTTTGTTTTTTTTCGCTCAGCCAGCAAGGATCTTTTTAGAATTTTTTTATAAATATTGTTCTCCCTCGCAAATGATACATAGATGAGAAGATAAGGGAGGGAAGAAGAAATAAAAGAAAAAATAAAGAAGACATGAAGACTGAAATGTTGTTGAGCTCCTTTTCTAATCTACAGCTGCAAATAGTTGCTCGTACAACACGTGACTTGAACACGTGGACCTTTCTGAAGATACGTTGCCGCCATTACAAGTAGCTTTGACCAAGCCAGTATTGTATAATACTAATTTCTTACATAATTTTCGTGTTTTTCAATGTTTTTTTTGTTTTTCTTTCAAGCTCTGCATTACTACTACTACTACTACTACTACTACTACTACTACTACTACTACTACTACTACTA
>NC_068988.1:91266335-91269763 GCF_001194135.2 Octopus bimaculoides
GGTATGTGCTGTGGTTTGTTGTGATGCTCTTATTTTTACTGTACTGAAAGTGTTTTACTTCGGATGTGTACGGTGCTTAGTAGCGCTATTTTCTGTATGTTATAGATATTTCTTAGATCTGGTGCTTCTGTTATGTATTTGTCTGAATATTTTTTTATCATACCTAATGCGTCTATTATGATAGGAAGTGTTTCTGCTTTTAGACTCCACATTCGAGTTACCTCTATTTCCAGATCTTCGTTTTTATTATTATTATTATTATTATTATTATTATTATTATTATTATTATTATTATTATCATTATTATTATTATTCCTCTGTAACACAGTGTAGGTAAAAATGCACCGGAGTCTTTAGTCATTTGTCAATTGCATGTAACACGGGCAACGCCGGGTATCTCTGCTAGTGTGTGCGTGTGTATATATATATATATATATATATATAAACACGGATAATAAGGCCGTCTTTTCCTTAACGTATATCAATTTTGGAGTATTCTTGAGATAATTTCCACTTCTCAATTTGGATTCAAATTCCACCAATCGCTTGTTCTACCTTCTCTGAAAGGAGAATTAATTCTAACACTCAGTTTTGTTAATTAAATACATACCTCTGCCACCCTGAATTATTTATCTTAGTTATTTATTTTCTTTGTTACAATCATTAGACTTCAACCATGCTGGGTACCACCAGCATATATACATTCCCATCATGATCATATCACCTTTTATTCAGATATAATGTTTCTAGGACTGCATCATCTAGTGTTTGTATGTTTAAAAGAGGACTTATGTCTTAAGTACGGACTTTCAAAGCTGTCCTCAGACATTCTGTTATATGTCACCAGGAATTGATGTATACTGGGGGTTCGGTTTTGCATAATTGTTTATTTTGACTGTTGCAGTTACTTCCCCGGTTACCTAGGCTAATGAGATTATTAGGGTCCACGGAATTGGTTTCTGAATACTCGGATTTATGAGGTGATAAGCGGTACCTACTATTTGTTATGATGATCCCCTATGTGCTCGTGCAACTGCAGCTGATTTTTAAATTTTGCCGGTAAAATTATTTTGATTCTTATGTTCCATAGGGAAATGTTTCAAAACCGATTCTGCCTCTCTGGGTTACTTATGTCTATCTATCTATCTATCTATCTATCTATCTATCTATCTATCTATCTATCTGTCTGTCTGTCTGTCTGTCTGTCTGTCTGTCTGTCTCTTTGTCTGTCTGTCTATCTATCTATCTATCTCCCATTTTCTATCTCTCATTTTTTATCTCTACCGTGCTCTGTCTCTCTTTACTACAGTGTTCTCTCTCTCTCTCTCTCTCTCTCTCTCTCTCTCTTTCATGCTCTCACTCTCTCTTTTCTCTCTTGCACTCTTTTCTCGTGCTCAGTCTCTCGGGCTCTCTCTCTCTCTCTCTATCTCTCTCTCTCACTCTCTCTTTCTATTCCTTTCCTTCTTCTTCTATACACTAATTAACATCTACCTTTAATTGCCTGTGCCCTGTTATGTGTTGTAGAGAATATTTTTTAAAATTTTTGTTTCGTTTCATATATCCAAGAAGAAAAATAATCTGACCGAGTCAAACAGGGTATCTAAGATGATTGATAACTCACATTTGCAACATTGTTTTCCTATTCAGATATTAACTTTACAGAATCTATTGCTAATAATGCGGTACGAATGAGCCAAAGGCACCAGGCTTCGGTGATGTAATAGTGTTGGTAGCTAGTCCTATGATTTTGCTAATAAGTTTTAGGTATCTATACAGTCGCAAACAGATATAGATGCCCTCACAGTCCTCCCACTTTTGGAATAGCTGGAATAGCTGGAAGAAGAGAGGGTCGTATCTGTACCCGACTAGTTCAACTGATTAAACAAAATAAAATGTCTTTCTTAAGGACTCAGTGCCGCTTGGTAATGGAATCGAACCTTATGAATGTGAAGCCAACACTAGGTCAAGCACATTCACATGGTATGATAAATACGGTAACGTAAACTTCAGAAAATTTATACATTCAGTCTAATGTATAATTTCTTATTGTGTAAATGTATTTACGTACAATAAAAGACGGAGATCTTTATATTTCAAGCAAAACATATTTTTGAGAAGACATGCAAATAATCATTTTATTTCACCGAACAAATTAACCGAGGGATTTCTTTCTTTTTTTCTCTTTATTTTTTTTTTCTTCTTTTGTTAGTGCTGGCAAATCGATCGTATATGTCCCCAGTGACCGATTGGTACGTTTATTGACCCCGAAAGGATGAAAGACAAAGTCGACCTCGGAGGCATTTCAACTCAAAAACGTAAAGACGGCCGAAATGCAGCCGCTAAACATCATGTTCGGCGTTCAAACGATTCTACCAGATGCCGCCTTCAACAACAACAACAACAACAACAACAATAATAATAGTAACACGTTTTATATTCATAAAGTGTTTTGTATTGGACAAAGTTGTGAGATCAATATCAGGAATACAATAAAATAAACATAAATATAATTGCATATATAATATACGTAGATATCATATACATATAACATATAAATATCTTAAATATTTATAAATATTTCTTGCGTCATTACGCAATGAATGATTTGTGCACCGTATAATTATACATACATACATATACACACACACATATATATATATATATATATATATATATATATATATATATATATATATATATATATATATACATTATCGATATGAATATATAAATATAATAAATAATTATGTTAATGTATAAATATAAATATAGATAATAAATAATAAATAAAGTATAGTATTGAAATCACAGTGTAATAATCAAAGAAGATGAAAAAAATTGTCAAAACGAATGTGAGTTCTTTGATAAGTCATAAATTATTCGTTTTGACCAGGAATGGTA
Organism: Octopus bimaculoides; assembly: GCF_001194135.2. Classification (NCBI taxonomy): domain Eukaryota; kingdom Metazoa; phylum Mollusca; class Cephalopoda; order Octopoda; family Octopodidae; genus Octopus; species Octopus bimaculoides. The sequence goes on from NC_068988.1 coordinate 91,269,237, forward strand.
AATGTTTGGCAGTGGAAGTAATCTTCGTATAAGGCACTGAAGTGGTTTTGAATCTGTTTTGGGATGGGTTTTGACTGGGAGCGAAATCTTTCAGAATGCACACCAGGCACGTGTCCACATAAACACACACACACACACACACACACACACACACACACACAGGCTTGTGTGTGTGTATGTGTATGTGCGTGTGCGTGTGTGTATGCATACGTGTATGCATGTATGTATGTATGTATGTATGCATGGATCGATGGATGGATCGATGGATGGATGGATGGAGGGATGGATGGATGTATGAAATTTGAGCGCGAAAATAACTTCTGAAGTGCTTTCAACATATATATACACATACAAACACACTCACACACACACACACACACACACACATATGTATGTGTCCTTGTCTGTGTATGCATGAATGTATATATGTGGATAGGTAGGTAGGTAGGTAGGTAGGTAGGTGGGTAGGTAGGTAGGTAGGTAGACAAGTAGGCAGGTAGGTAGGTAGGTAGGTAGGTAGGTAGGTA
>NC_068988.1:91272273-91274539 GCF_001194135.2 Octopus bimaculoides
TGAAGTGGATTTCAGTTCGAGAAAACATGGAGATATCGAAGCAGAAGAACGATCTGGTACGCTGGAAAGTCTTGTTTTCGGGGGATAACTGTCTAAAATAGTTGGACAAGGTTTTACATCATCATGCAGGTCCATTTTGATTGGCTCCCTTAAAGAACTATGTTTAGGTGGGTAAGAGCAACACATGTCGGCCATGCCTCGGGTTGCTGAGGGCATCTGAGAAGGTCTAGTTTCATGCTCAGGAAGCCATGAAGCAGACTCTCTATAAGACCCTTGTCTGGACGGGTAGTCTCTATTTTCAGCCGGTTTTCCACAAGATATATTACCACTTCCATGTTCCCATCCAAACTCGGGGTTTGGACTATTACGTGGATGGCGGTTTGACCAACTTCCATTCAAATTGAAGTTATCTGAAGGGGCTCGATGTTGCTGTGGTGTGTTGTATGTTTCATAGGGAAGACTAGGCAAACCAGAATATATTGTACTGTAGGTAACTTGTCTGTTGCGGTAAAACATCGAATCCTGTTGTTTACCTGGTGTATAAACACTTCTGTCAAAATGGCTTTCATATTCACACTGTGAACGTCGTTTTGTAATAGTCCACTCTTCAACTGGTATCTTGTCACATGACTCTAGTTCGAATGTGCGGTTTATATTCGTGTGTCCAACACTTCGACTTAATGAAGTCAGCGGTGACCTGATCGGAGACTGACCAAGTTTAAGGCGAGGTTGCATAGGGTACACAGTTGGAAGTTGCTTTGTTTCACTGATATCCGGTCTATTTGTTGGCGAAATACGACAGTCATTAACCATATTGTTTTGATGATATGAAGGCATAGCTTCTGGGTTTGATGGCAAGAATGAGTTCTGGATATAACTATCATTGTTATCCACAGTTCCAGACATCCAAGCTGGAAAAGGTCCGGATGGAACGCTATTTGCACTGCTTGTACGCTGAGAACACGTGCATTCGAATGGTGGACAGGAACACAACACAGAATCTGAAAAATACACAGATAAAACATTGTCAATCATCAGTTGCTATAATTTATTTGGTAAAAATATCTATTGTTCTCTTTCTCCTCCTCCTCCTCCTCCTCTTCCTACCACTACTATTATTACTACTAACAACAACAACAACATTAATAATAATAATAATAATATGGCTGAAAAAGATCGGTGCAAGTGTGAAGGTAGAACACCTACAAAAATCAGCATTGTTTGAACCCGCAAGAATTCTACGCAGGGTTCTTGAAGCATGACCAGTAAACAAGTGTCACCTTAGTCTACTGGTTGTAGACAGCTGACACTTTCCATCATACCTAGCAAAATAAGCTGTGGGTTTTCATAATAATGATAATAATAATAATAATAATAATAATAATAATAATAATAATAATAATAATAATAATAATAATAATAATAATAATATTAAATGATGATGATGATGATGATGATACACGACTTCTTTTGGCACCGATAGGAAATCTGACTGCCAAAGGAAAGTGGCCAGCAATTTTCATGGTGGGCTCGGTGGTATACTTATTTGTCCCACCTGCCACAAATTAGTAATGCTCTCACGCTAAGAGAGTGAGTGCAATATGGTTTCGTTGTTCTGCGCACATCTCAAATAGAGCGAGCTAATGGCACTTCGGTGTTTGTGGAATTTACTTTGAACCAGTAGTCACCCCACCCCAGTAGCACTCTCAGGCCAGGGATTTCTATAAATTTTCCATATTCCCCGGAACAGACTACTCTGTCGAGATTTGTCGACGCCTAGAGTTTCCTTGAGAATATCGTGGCTCTTCCTTGCCACAAGTTCTCTATAGGCCAGCTTTGCCTTTTCTCTATTCAAGACCGGTAGAGTAAAGTACCAGTCACATTGCTGGCTTTATGCCTAAATCAGAAACCATTGTTTTTGTTTCCTTTGCCTTTGTGTCAACAGTTTAGTTGGTGTGCAACTCTAAACATGACTTAACACTAACATAGTAAGTGTGTGTGTTCAAGTCATACTCACTAGTTTGTGAAACTTTATGTCTCTTGGTCGGTCTTTCTGCGCTGGTTTGACGTCCCCGTCTTTTACCACGATAACCACGAGCCTGTTATGAACAAACAATAACAAACGATATTAGATAAAGTGACGAAAAATCACCAGAGTCGGAGGAAGTCAATGAGAGTCTGGTGGTACTGTTAGAATACAGATTCTAAGTGATAATAGGGTAAGGTGGTGGTGGTGGTGGTGGTGGTGGTGGTATTGGTGGTGGTG
>NC_068988.1:91274806-91277302 GCF_001194135.2 Octopus bimaculoides
GTGAGCGCGTGTATGAGAGAGAAAATGGGAGAGAAGAAAACTGAATGAAAGATAATGTAAGAGGGAGAGAGAGAGGGGAGAGAAAAAGAAAACTGATTGAAAGATAGTGTGAGAGAGAGAGGGGGGAGACATGTACAGTGATGCAAAAACAGAAACAGACAGATAGATAGATAGATAGATAGATAGATAGATAGATAGATAGATAGATAGATAGATAGGGAGAGAGAGAGAGAGAGAGAGAGAGAGAGAGAGAGAGATTGTCGATCACCAAATCAGAACTGCACAATGACAAACTTTCAAAGTATTGACTATTAAAGGGTATAAAACAAGAGGCTTAACAACATATTTAACAGACGACTAGCAAGACTTTCAAAATCCGAGAATAATTCTGCTTTTGGTTGCATCAAACTCCAGCGGAAGTAGACTCATACTCATAAGCTCAACCAGAAAAGTATCAGACATTTGAACAGAAAATAACGTACCTGAAGCCGTTTTTGCTGTTTACAGTTTTGTTGTTGGCGGCGGGCTTCGGCTGACGATTTTATTTCCGGTCTAGGGTGATCATGGACGCCTTTTGCTTGGAAATAGATGGCGCTATTGAGATGTCTCCAGAAATGTGTCACTGGATAACCGCAATGACCTCGACATGATAATAATTCAAGATGGCCGCCACATTTAGAATTTGGACAAGGTTTACCTGAAAATATTTGAAGAAAATGTTATTGTAATAGGTTAGGAACTCTTCTTTTTTCTTTTCTCTTTCTCACTTTCGAGTCTATGTATGTGTGTGCGTGTCTGAGTAACTAAGTATATGTGTATGTACATAATATATACACACACGCACACACAAACACGCACTTACATATACGTGTACACTCACAAACACATAATATATATGTATGTATGTATGTATGTATGTATGTATGTATGTACACACACACACACACACACACACACACATTTATCTGTCCATCTATCTTGCCAGCCATCCAGCCATCTATCTATCTATCTATCTCTCTCTCTCTCTCTCTCTCTCTCTCTCTATATATATATATATATATATATATATATATATATATATATCTGTCTGTCTGTCTATCTATCTGTCCATCTGTCTATCTATCTATCTATCTATCTTAATATAGGTATAGCGCAACTATAATATTCGAAGTCGGTGATTTCTGCAACTAATTTTAAACTATATTTCAAATAACAAGATGAACAAGACGTGTTTTATGGGACATACTTTCTAGAGAACACAAACATTCTAGAACGAAGAAAATTACTAAACATCTTTCATTTTACTTACCAATTTGCTTCCTCCTGGCTTTATCACATATAGCAGGACGTAAATGTACTTTATTTCCTGTATCATTAAGTGAACAGTCGAGACTGCACACGAGAACGCCGAGACAGGACTTTTTCAAAATATGAACATTATGATTGTTAGTATTGCGCATTGCCCAACCGCTGGCATGTCGTCTAGCTTCTTCTAGCTCTGTTCCGTAAACAAACCGGCTGTGACCGTTCGGCCATTCTTCAAAAACATCGAATTGAGCAACCTGGAAAGGAATTTAAACCATTTGTATAATTTATCTATTAAGTGTGGATAGAGATAGAAATAAGACAAGACAGAAAAAAATATAATAATTAAAAAAACTGGCTAGGCTTTAGCTAAAATAAAATGATTTATCATTTATATTTCATCTCTTGCTTGTTTTAGCCCTTAGACTGCAGCCATGCTGGGGTACCGCCCTGAAGAATTTTAGTCAAACGAATCGACCCAGTACTTATTTTTTTAAGCGTGGTAATTATTCTATCGGTTTATTTCTTCAACTCGCTAGGTTATGGAGACGTAACCTAGCCAACACCGGTTGTCAAGCAGTAGGAGAGGGGCAAACAGACAGAAAGAAATAATTATTATTATTATCATTATTATTTGATGAAAGCAAACTTGGTTGTTACATTACTTAAAGATCGAACGATAGCGTTGAAGTTTACCTTCGTTATGTTTCTGTGTCTGTGTTGAGCCCTGTGGCTAAGTGTAATGAGATGCGCAAAGATGAAGAAAAATGATGTCAACAATTACAAGGGAGCTAACTGAGAAAGAGAGGGCGACACCTACCATAGGCAACATTGAGTCATTAACATCCCAGTGGTGTGATGTTTCCTTGCTGCTATTAGTATGGCTTACGGATAAGGGTGCAACAGGTCCTAATGGAGGCTGGCTACCAACAGAATATTTGGAACTCTCTGTCAGTGTCATTGTCACTGCTGCTCCATTCAAGTGAGTCCTTCTTTAAAATATCTGCCGGAAAAAAAAAGAGAAAAATGCAAACAATAGTCATTAATAAAGAGCACCACAAATATTGAAAACAGCAGCAGCAGTAGTAGTAGTAGTAGTAGTAGTAGTAGTAGTAGTAGTAGTAGTAGTAGTAGTAGTAGTCGCTTTTGTTGTTGTTGTTGTTGTGGTAGTGGTGGTGGTGGGGTGGTGGT
>NC_068988.1:91277451-91279783 GCF_001194135.2 Octopus bimaculoides
ATAGTAGTAGTAGCGGCGGTGGTGGTGGTGAAGAAGAAGAAGAAGAAGAAGAAGAAGAAGAAGAAGAAGAAGAAGAAGAAGAAGAAGAAGAAGAAGAAGAAGAAGAAGAAGAAGGGGAAAGACCACGACGACAGTAACGATTAAAGAAGAGGAGGAAAACGATTGGTGGGAGGAGCAAAGTTAACGATGCAGATAATTCTCATCGAACGTCTATTGACAAACGTCATTGTGTCACGTGTCAAATTTTCATGGGTCGGAGAACTGCAATGATGGCCGACGATACATTAAAAATGTGCACACCACACCGCCACACAGCTTCACTACACCGCACCACCACACTGCTTCATTACTCCACACCTCACTATACCATACCTTTTTCTTTTAACCTTTTACTTGTTTCAGTCATTGGATTGCGACCGTGTTGGGGTACCGGCTTGAACGGCTTAGCCGAGCAAGTCAGCTCTACTACTTATTCATTTTTAACGCATGGTACCTTTTCTACGAGTCTATTTTGCTGAACCGCTAAGTTAGGGGCGGGTGGCGTAAACAAACCAATACCGGTTGTCAAGCGGTAGTAGGAGACAAACACACACGCGCGCGCGCGCACATAAACGACGGACTTATTTCAGTTTTCGCCTTCAAATCCACGTACAAAGTTTTGGACGGCCCGAGGCTATAGTAGGAGACAATACCCCCAAGATGCCACGCAGTAGGAGAATTAAACCTGGAACCATGTAGTTGGGAAACAAGCTTCTTACCACCCAGGTACGTCTTCTGTACAACATCACACCACTCCACACAAATCGAATAGATTGCGCTTCACCGCACCATAGAATACAACACTAAACAATACCAGCGCAAGGCACCATCTTATATCACACAGCACCAATCAACACTGCGCTACAAACACACCGCAATTCAGCATGAATCAACAAAAATATCTTGATTCAGGGTGTATTGTTCAAAATGTTAGAATTAGTGAATGAATCAGCCACATATCGTCATGAAAAGGTAAAACAACAAACTTTTGGATAATGTAGTCCTAAATACTTTATCTCTTGATAAGTGACGGGATGGTTACAGCTGGAATGCCTTGGATCGGAGATCTGTTTATCAGGACTGACCTTGAGTAAAGTAGCAGTAGATTACATACCGCATTGTACCGTTCCACGACATCGAACCATCTGAACATTTGCTTGTTTCGTTTAAAATGGCAAACTACCAAAATATTTAAACACTTTTAGATAATATAGAAAATATTATTTAAACTTTTCGAAGAAAATACTTGATTTTCTTTTAAAGAACACTCTTGAAATATTTATAGAAAGACAGAAATTTTAGATTAAAATTTCCCTAACCACAATGTAAATAGCAGAAACAGAAAACTTAAGAAAGTATACGTGACGTAATATGTAATGATAACAATTGCGAATACTTTGAGATATCATTTGTGACGTGTTATTATATGTAAAGATATCAAATGTGTGTGATCTCACATTTGAAGATATTAGCCACGACTTCGTATTTAAAGATATAATCTGTGACATGCTTATGTCACAAATTGCTTATGTCAATTGTGATTTGATATTTAAGAATGTCAGTTATGGCTTGTTGCTTTTGGATATCGATTGGGACATGTTATGAAGAGATATCAAATATAGTATGTTATTTAAAGACATATGACTTGTTACTTAACGATATCAATTGTGACATTATGTAAAGATGTTAAATGCCCAATGTTATTTGAAGGCATCAGTTACAAATATGTTACTAAAAGATATTTGTGAAATATTATCTAAAGATATCAATTATGATCTCTTAAGATATCATATGTGATGTCTTATGTAAAGATATCAATCGTGATATGTTATTTGAAAATATCAATGTGTAGTTGTGTGTGTATTGCTCTATCTAATCTTGCTCCTTGAATGGATAGATGGATGGCTGGATGGATGGATGGAGGGAAGTATAGATAGATAGATAGATAGATAGATAGATAGATAGATAGATAGATAGATAGATAGATAGATAGATAGATAGATGCATATATGCATATAAAATGACTTATAATCTGTATACACTTTACAACATACAGCGAGTAGTCTTTTTGAGGTTGTTTTTCCGAACTTAAGAATGACAAATGTGCATGTGTGTGTGTGTGTGTGTGTGTGTGTGTGTGTGTGTGTGTGGAAAGAGAGGGAGATACGTAAATATATTCATACATGTAAATATGCACATGTGTGTGTATGTACAATTATACATATGCATATGTTCGTATGTGTGTGTGTGTATATATATATATATATATATATATATATATATATATATATAC
>NC_068988.1:91280172-91282024 GCF_001194135.2 Octopus bimaculoides
TATATATATATATATATATATATATTCACATACAGACAGACTATATGTCTGAGTATGCGTGCGCGCGTGTGTATGTACGCGCGCCCGTACGTATCTATGTACTAATGTATATATTTAAAGTACGGCTATACATATGTGTATTTATATGTGGATGTATGTGTGAGTTTCGTGTGTGGTCTTGCGTGCACATAAAAAAATACATTCCGATCATTATCCAAGTCATTAACTGGTTAACCACAATGCAGTTACATCAGTAACTTCATGACCCATCTTCAATAAACACCACCACAGTCACCATCCCCTAACACAACTAGCTAGCCTTCCCCTTTCCGCCCTTTGGGTAGCAAGTGTTTTTGGTGCGGGTAGCGTAATTACAAATATCACAATTGCAAGGGAACGAGTGAAAACAAGACGATGATCCGCTTCGCTGAACATGTAAAACCTGAGCAAGCAAGCAAGCATGACCTATTTAGCGAGTCGGCTGTTAAATGCTGCCCTATCATCGACACTCATGTGACATTTGTGCAACAAAACAACGGAGGATTCGGAACAGCGGATTCAGAGGGAGAGGGGCTGTTTCAAAACACACACACACACACACACGCTCTCTCTCCCTCTTTATCTCTCCCTCTTTCTCTCTCCCTCTCTCTCTCTCTTTCTCCTTTCTTTTTGGCTCACACAGCTATGGCGGAGACTATTTAGCCATCTATTTATCCAGCAATCTCTCCCTCCCTCTATCTGGCCATCAATCTCCTTACTCGTCTATCTATCCATCTGGCCATCTATCTATCTATCTATCTATCTATCTATCTATCTATCTCTCCATCCATGCATCTATACATCCATATAACCATCTCTCTCTCTCTCTCTCTCTCTCTCTCTCTCTCTCTCTCTCTCTCTCTCTCTCTCTCTCTCTCTCTCTCTCTCTCTCTCTCTCTCTCTCTCCCTTCTATATATATATATATATATATTTATATCTTTCTCGCTAGCTCTCTATCTATCCATCTCTCTATATCTCTCTCTCCCTTATCTATCTATCCATCTTTCTGTCTCTCTCTTTCCCTTATCTATCTATTATCTATCTATCTATCTATCTATCTAGCCCACACTCTCTTAGACTCAATGCTATAGTTACTAAGTTAGACCACACCATGTCTTACCACAAAAAAAACCACCACAACCAAACTACAACACGAATCACTTTCAATAATATCATAATCACTTTCACCACCACGACCGCCACCGATTTCCCCTTTGCCACCACCTTTCACTACTAACCTCACCACCACAGCCCATTGTTAAACATGCATCACCTGCTCCATGTCAGACTTAAAGAAAGAGTAAAGGGAGCAAGGAATAGAAAAGGCGGTAGAAGGTTGTGGGAAGGTACGTTCATTGTCAGGTGCCGTAATCAGGTGTTAACTATCACGGATCATTGCCGTGTTTGAGAGATTAATGCACTAGTGAATGTTGGTTTCCGATTAACTCCAGTGATCGCTGATTAAACGTTAGCAGCCATCTTGACTGTCCTCATATGTAACGCTGATCTGTGTTGCCACCTTCCCTCACCTCATCGTCATGTATGTTTGATTAACTGGGTGGAACGGCTTTTGTAAATGTTGATTATATTATTATTACACAATTTGTATACCCAAAACAAATGTACATACATACACCCGCGCGCACATACACTCATATTTGCTTTTATTTCGAGTTGAAATTACAATTTTACGTTAAACTAAAGGATTACACCTTAAGGAATAATATATAAGTACATATATGTATCACTGTGTGTGTATGTGCGTGTGTGTGTGTGTGTGTGTGTGTGTGTGTGTGTGTGTGTGTGTGTGTG
>NC_068988.1:91282411-91283311 GCF_001194135.2 Octopus bimaculoides
ACACACACACACACACACACACACACACACACATCTTGAAATGCTAAAGAGTAAATTTATTCAATAAAATCGCCATTGGCTTCAACCACAGCCTCTAGACAACTCCAGAATCTCCTGCAGCTCTTCTGGACAGTCTCTTTGTTTAAGTTGGTCAATGCTGCCATAATCCTTGCCTTCAGTTCATCTTTGATGTTACAAGGAGTTTTATTGGTTTCTCACTCAACTGCGCGCCACACATAATAATCAAGGCAGTTGCAATCTGGGGAGTTAGGTAACCAGATGTTAGGGGTAATGTGGTTGCAGAAATTGTCTGACAGCCATGACTAGGTTCTTCTGCTTGTATGGCACGGGGCAGAGTCCTGTTGCCAGACATAAGGTCTTCCAGTAGCCATCCTCTTGATTCAAGGTAGCATTACCTCCTCCAGGCCCTTGATGTAGGCTTTCATGTTGAGTCTGAGGCCATGTGGGTAGATGAATGGAGGCATAACGTCGCCATCACTTATGATCACTCCAAACACCATGATGTTGACTGGATGTTTGATTTCTATCACACTTGGTACATGTCCTCAGATTGCACTGTCCTCAGATTGCACTGTCCTCAGATTGACACCCAAACACTCTGAAATGTTCGTATTGGAGCTTCCGGTGCGAATGCCAAGCAGTACAGCATGTCGTTTCCAAATTTCTGGCAGAGTGAATGGTGTCATGGTGTTTTTCTCACAAACGGTGCCCAACTGACCCTGGTATACTGTGTAGTCGACAAAATCAAAAACAAGCAATGCGTATGTGTGAAATTAGAAATATAAAATGGCGACAATTTACCCATCGCACCCTTGTATCACCTAACTGTCTGGATGTTTTGCGTTCTTGTCCCATTTTTTATTATATATATATATATAT
>NC_068988.1:91283767-91287548 GCF_001194135.2 Octopus bimaculoides
GTGTGTGTGTGTGTGTGTGTGTGTGTGTGTGTGTGTGTGTGTGTGTGTGTGTGTGTGTGAATGTAAGAGTATGTGTGCTTGCGTTTTGCATGTAATGCTGTATCTTAACAAATCGACAGGCAACTCTGTTAACCACAGTTTGCTGTTCAATCATATATATTTCACTGTAAGACAAAGTAGCCTTGTATTATGGAACAAATGTGAAAACCAGCTTCAGTTTTACGAGGTTATGGTTTGAAAGAATATGTGCAAAAGGAAGTGCCTATCTATCTATCTATCTATCTATCTATCTATCTATCTATCTATCTATCTATCTATCTTTTTGTCTGTCAATCAATCTATTTAGTTATCTATTTACCAATCTATGCACATACACGCTCGCACACTCACACACACACTTGCCACAGTTGTGAATTCGAAATGAATCTTTAAAACCATATTCGTAACGAAATATCATAATGGATTGATTGATTAATATATAACCTACATAAACTTGTGAACAGCAAAGACTGGAAAAGAACATTTAACATAAATAAAGGAGAGAGGGACGGAGGGAGAGAAGAGAGGAGGGAGAGAGAGAGGGAGAGAGAGAGAGAGAGAGAGAGAGAGAGAGAGAGAGAGAGAGAGAGAGAGAGAGAGAGAGTGTGTGTGTGTGTGTGTGTGAAATAACAGAGAAACTTGTTAAAATCGTTTAAATAACAAAACGAATATTATCTCTTGTCAAATCACGGTAAGCCACGCGTATGCATGTGGTCGCGTGGTAATAGAGAAAGTGTTCAATAACTATTTAGATTCTGTTTAATGCGATATAAATATTAAGCTTCATTCATTCATAAATCTACACAAAACAGCTTCATTCACTAATGTATCTAATTTCAATATCTTTCTTTCTAAGCTTTTATTTATTTCTTAATCGTTTGCTTGTGTTAGCTTAGTAATTTTATAGTCTTTCTTTATCTCACCTCTACATTTTATATTTTAGTTGTCCTTTATTTATTTTACGTTTATTCATTACTTTATTTATTCATTCAGATGTTTTATCCAGTTACTTAATTTCATTCAGTTTTATTCTTTTTTGTTTTCTTCCCTCAATTTTCTTCTGTTTTACTTTATTTCTTCTCAGTTCGCGCGGCGACTTTCAGTCCGTCTTGTCGCCATTGTTTAGCAGACGACTTCGAAAAATGAAACTTTTCATGGTCGCCCGTCACACAGATAACACACGGCGGCTGCCCTCTTGGTTCTTTACCGAGGCTTGATTTTATGTGTGCGTATATATATATATATATATATATTTCACACACGCACACACACATACACACATATACATATATCTATATATTTCCATCACTTAAGTTTTTTTTATATATATTTTCCTATCAATTCAATAGCATTGTGTAGTCGCAAAGAAAAACAACAAAAGCAGCAACGGCAACAATAAGCACAGCGATGATGATGATGATGATGATAATAATAATAATAATAATAATAATAATAATAATAATAATAATAATAATAATAATAATAATAATAATGATAAGTCCTTCCTTTATCACATGGATAACAAAGAACCAAACATTAAAATACAATTCGGTACAATAACATGGAAATAATCTATGCCACCATATTATTATTATTATTATTATTAGTATTATTAATAATAATAATAATATTAATAACAATAATAATAATTATGATGATGATGATGATGATGATGATGATGATGATGATAATTTTGGCACAAGGCCAGTAATTTCAGGGTAGGGATTAAGTCGATTACATCGACCCCAGTGTTCAACTGGTACTTATTTTTCGACCCGAAAGGAGGAAAAGCAAATGGTAATCTGCTGAGTACAGAGTTGGAGATTTTGGAAAAAGTACTCTTCACTAAGGAGTCGCTTGTGTAGTCGAAGACATGCCAACTTGTGTTACGGTCATAGACCTGTCGACAACATTGTCCACCTCATGCGATATATTGTAAAACTGAACAGGAATAGATGTGGTTTTAATGGAGCACTATCTACTTTGGATCAGTCTAAAGTTAACAACAGAGTTCATGACCGCTTTCGCGCTGCTCTCTTCAAAGCAACCAGTTGCGCTTGTGTTCAGAAGCTGGATCTCTACAATGTACGGTGGCATCTGATCAGTTGTCAAACCGTTTTGCATCACGTTTTCGGTCCATCAATCCCGACTCTTCTCATATCTCTGATGCGCTTTGGTGATGGGGCCAAGATTATTGGGAAAGACGTTGAAAAGCAGCGAGACGGCCGAGTCTGCTTACGTGGATAATGTCACTTCACTGAGTGGAAGATGTCTCGGAAAGGGCCAGTTTCCTGTCAGTAAAGCGGCTAATGCTTACATCTATCCGCTGGTGTATAGCCTGACTGTTGTACATTATCTCAAAAATTTCTGACCAGACTGGAACACATATTGCTTTCTTTCTCGAGGAAGGCATGTACCTGTGCAGATTCCTGGGCGACTGTAACGACGATGAAGGTGAGCAAATATGACCTACTTGTGCGACACTTCTGTCCGCATCTCGTCGCCTTCACCGATCTGTAGTCCTGGGTCAAGCGCAGATCGAGGTTGGATATTGGCATTTGGAATATTGCACTGTACCCTACCAAGTGAATAATGAAAGTAATGGAAAGTTAAACTTCGTTTTCTATCGATTGTTAATAGTGTGTATAAGTAACGATAGTCGGAGAAGCTTTCTGAACTTCGATGAGGACATCTGAGCAATGTCTTTTTATGAACGCTTGTGTCGGGGATTACAGATAATTTCAAAATTCTTTGACATGGCATTGCTATATTGGTGGAGAGGCTTATTGCTTGCTCGGGATAACCTCTACAGGTACAAAAGTGCTAGCTTGCGAACATGTCCGAGATGTACGCAGTATAACAAAGCTGTCCTGCATGGATGGCTAGTGTCCATACATTACCGACTTGTTCACTAGTGTGGAACAGTTGCTCTTGGGGGCACGGCAGAACCGGGTATCAGTCGAACATACCGTGAATATCTTTTGGAAAGGAGAGGTAGTTAGTTTTCTTATACTTACTGATTTTGGTCAATGAACTTGTATGGTTGGCGCAGTTGAAAAGTTTGAGGGCTTGGCTATCCTTCACCAGGCAATCACCTCTTCAGCTACTTCAAACAATATTGAAAGTAGAGGGTGAAGGTGTAGAAATAGGTGCTACCCTCCACTGGGTATTATGAAAAACTGACTATGCCAAAGCCGTAAACAGAATGCAACAAACAGAAAGAGAGAGAGAAAGAGAGAAATTTATCCCTATGATGCAACATAGTGATCCAAAACTTAAATGTAGGAATTTGCACAGAACTACCCTACGTACTCCAACCCTGTGTTGGAAACATTTTCGAGTTGCCGTTTTATTATTAGCGTCATTTTCCTTCGTTTCTCCCTATTTTTACATGATATAGAGTTTCACCATAGAGTCCCGTACTTATTTCTTATATGTTCCTCAACATCTCTCTTTCTCGCCAACAATAGAAACTACTCCAACAAATACAAAATCTGTACTTTTGTAGGTTATTGGATTTATGTCTGTTCTCTTTTGAGTATGTCACGCACACACACACACACACACACACACACACACACACACACACATAACCACATACACGCTTACATACACACAGTTCTTGTTTACGGGTACGTAAACAAATCAACACTGATTATCAAGCAGTGATAAGACCAAACACAAACTCATAGACACACACATACACACATACACACACGTGTGTTTGTGGATATATATATAT
>NC_068988.1:91293480-91294444 GCF_001194135.2 Octopus bimaculoides
TATATATATATATATTTATATATACTTTATTTAAAAGCAGCAGAAATATAACAAAAGACTGTTACTCGGAGTTTCACGTTCCCGTTCATCAGACAGTTTTATGTGCTTACTCGTCGTGGCTTTTAGTCGAAGGCGCAGCTGTGTGGCAAGAAGCTTGCTTCCCAACCACATGGTTCCGGGTTCAGTCCCATTGCATGTAATTTTGGGCAAGTGTCTTCTACTATAGCCTGGGGCAGACCAAAGCCTTGTGAGTGGATGGATTTGGAAACTGAAAGAAGTCTGTCAAATACACACATATACACACACACACACACACACACATACACAGACGCACACATGCATGTATGTGTATGTTCGTGTCTGTGTTTATTCGCCACTACTGCTTGACAACCGGTGTTAATGTGTTTACGTCCCAGTTACGTAGAAGTTCAGCAAAAGTGATGACGAATAAATACTAGGCTTGACAAAAAATAAGTACTAGGATCGATTCATTCGATTAAAAATTCATTAAGTCGGTGCCCCAGCATAGCCGCAAACTAAACACTGAAGCAAGGGAAAGGTGGGTTCAATCCCAGTGCATGGCACCTTGGCCAAGTGTCTTCTACTATATCCTCGGGCCGACCAAAGTGGATTTGGAAGACAGAAACTGAAAGAAGCCCGTCGTATGTGTGTGTGTGTGTGTGTGAGTTTGTTCCTCCAAAATCGCCTGACAACTTAACGGTTCGTCAAAGTGCCCGATAGAATAAGTACTAGGCTTGTAACGAATAAGTCCTGGGGTCGATTTTTCTCGACAAAAGACGGTGCTCCAGCATGGCTGCAGTCAAATGACTGAAATAAGTAAAGAATACATGCATATATACAAACATACACACATACATACATACATACATACATACATACATACATACACACATACATACATGTTAGATAGCCCAAAAAGAAAGCTGCTATATATATATATATA
>NC_068988.1:91295133-91295907 GCF_001194135.2 Octopus bimaculoides
ATATATATATATATATAGTCATTCAGTCCAATGGCGAATCCGTATTTCCGGTGTTTCTGGGAAACTCGGTATAGTGACGGAATATGAATTCCTCTAGACAAACGAAACGTATAGACACATATTAGATGTATTGAGTTCCTCTAATTCAATCAGTCGTGCACCAAAATATATAAATATAAACATAGATATTAGATAACTAAGAAAGGAAGCCGCTACTTAACTTGATAAAGAGAGAAGGCAATTCACCCTAAAATTACACTACCGTTTTAAAATCGGAAGTATACATTAGACAATGTAGTCAAAAAAGGCGGGACGGTCAGTGCTGGATCGACTTCGATCATTGATCTGCTCGATTATTGTTGACCTAAAACAACAACGACGACACGAAATAAATCTTGTTTATAAAGGTGGGAATGTGTTTCATTATGTGACCGATGTGCAGAGACACACCGTATAGATGTCACGCCCCTAAACAAGTTTGGTACACAACAAGCATGAAGTCTCCATAAACACACAGCAACAGTCTTAGTTAGATTTTCTGACATGCAAATCAATAGTTTATTCTTTTTTTTTTTTTTTTGTAGTATCTAATACTAGGCTTTTATGCATGCATACATACATACATACATGTACGTATGGATGCATTTATATATGCATAAATACGAAAATATACGTGTGTATGTAGTCATATATACATACGTATAAATACATATATATAAGTGTGTGTGTGTGTGTGTGTGTGTGTGTGTGTGTGTTGTAATATATATGTATACT
>NC_068988.1:91296560-91297215 GCF_001194135.2 Octopus bimaculoides
GCAGGTACCATAAGATTACTTGAATTCCTTAGAGGATTTGATGCGGATGTGGAAATTGTTGCGTCCGTTTGGCTCGCACACTCAATCACATACACAGATACATACGCTCTCGCTCTCTTCCACATAGTCACACATACACACATAAAATATGTGTGTGTGTGTGTGTGTGTGTGTGTGTGTGTGTGTGTGTGTGTGTGTGTGTACACATGCAAGCATACATACACGTAATATTGTGTTACGATCCGCACAAGGAGTACTCAGTACACGCATAAAGCCATTATGAAATTATTTCCTCCAGTCTGATGAAGTGTCGGCCGGTAAGGTGGCTGAAACGGCCTGTTACACAGGAATTTCCGCAGCTGATACTTCGTCAGACAAGAGGAAACTCCAGAGTAACAGGCCACTGGGCCGGCTTAAATGAATTATTATTGTGTGTGTGTGAGTGTGAGTGTGTGTGTTTGAGTGTATGTGTATGTGTGTGTGTGTGTGTGTGCGCGCGAGTGTGTGTGCGTGCGTGTACGTGAATACTTGCATACAGACATGACGAAGAGACTGATTAAATGCAAACACGCAATACGAATGTATGGATATACTTATAAGTGGTATACATATATATATATATATATATATATATATATATATATATATATATATA
>NC_068988.1:91297762-91298785 GCF_001194135.2 Octopus bimaculoides
CGCGTGTGTGTGTGTGTGTGTGTGCGTGTGTGTGTGTGTGTGTGTGTGTGTGTGTGTGTGTGTGTGTGTGTATACCATCAATAAGAAATACTCACAGTTATTTTGTGCCTGGTTCTTTTGCTTCTTAATTTGATCCCGTTTTAGCTACATCAATAGTATACATACGCATATATACCTGCATATATAAATATATATTTATATATATACGAAGATATCACATATGGGTGTGTGTATGTGAGTGTATATATTATGGAGGTATGATGACTAGGATGCTGGCTGAACGCTTGATGGGTCTTGCTGAAACTTTTTTTTGACAAGCTAAAACCTAGCTGTTTACGTCTTGCGTCTGCACAGAGATGATCTCTTTTCTTGTACCCCTTCTTCTCTTCCCCGTCTTTCGCACCTTGATAGGGGTTTATCTGCTTAAATCAGGGTATTTTGAAGGGACCCGCTGCCTCGGCTTTTATATATAGCACGAGGAAATTGTTCTCAGTTATGGGAATTGTCCAATGAGTCGCTTTCATCCGCGATCTGTCATTATGCGGGTTCCAGCTCAATACTGCCAGGCCCACCTCTTTTATATTTTTTATTTTTTATTTTTTTTAAGCTTAATTCCTCTTCTTGTTCCCCTATCATCCTTCCCCCTTCATCTTCTACCTTCATATATTTGCCCACCCTCATATCATCACCACCTACCCCCTTGTTTGTTTATGATTCTTTTATTTACATTAATCGCTGGCGCGCCACAACCACTACCCTTGTCTCCCACCACCACCATCATTTAAACCACCACCACTACCGCTTTCTCTCTCTCTCTCTCTCTCTCTCCCTCTTTCTCTCCCCCCTACCCGCCAGTCTACCACTGTAACCACCACTATATCAGACACTACCATCACCTCCACCGCCTTTGCTAACTCTTTCACCTGCGAGTTTCAAGAAGTTTCGTTTTGTTTTACTTCTTCCGAGACTTTTTATCCTGCATCTTGATCTTTTAATGTCTTGCTGACACCTCCACCATTATTA
>NC_068988.1:91299358-91301206 GCF_001194135.2 Octopus bimaculoides
CCCCCCCCCCCTATATCTCTTTACCTCTCCTTAACTCCTCCAGCAACACCCCCCCCTTCCTTGAACCATAACGGTCTATATCTATCTCCCTCTCATATACATACATACATACATACATAAATATATACATACATAAACATGTACTACGTACATATATATATGCGCGTGTCTATGCGTGTATACATGCATATATATGTACGTGTGTGTGTATAGATAGATAGATAGATAGATAGATAGATAGATAGATAGATATGTATGCGTGTATATATATATATATATGTGTGTGTGTGTATATATCACATATATATATATATATGTATGTATACATACATGTATGTATGTATGTATGTACGTGCACACACGCATACATTTATATATTGCGTTCTTTCGTCATCACAGCATTCCTCCTCCCTCTCTTCAACGATCACACTCTTTTACAGTTATTCTCATTTTCTCTCTCTCTCTCTCTCTCTCTCTCTTCCCCCCTGCTTCACTTCCTTCTATCTTGTGTACCCCCCACCCACCGCCGCCTCTCACTACTACCACGACTCACCAAAATCTTTCTTCTCCGTTTCCACTCCAGCTTGGACTCCGTCTCTCAATGTTTTTTTCACTCATCCTTTCTCCCTTTTCACAAATCATTTTCCTCCCACTCCTTGTTACCGTCATCATCCCGCCATCCCCATATATATATATATATATATATATATATATATATATATATATATATATATATATATATATATATATATATATATATCCTCCACTCAAAGTCTTCCTTTACCTCAAAGCATTTTCTTTATTTATTTCTTCTCCATCCTCAACACTAACCCTACAACTCCTACCACCGACACCACCACCACCACTACTGAACGCTTTGCTCTCCTCCCACCACTTACTCCTTACGTCTTTCCCCCTCTTCACTCTTCGCTTCTACTGATTCCTCACCCTCTCATTCCCACCATCAGTCAGTGCAGGCCTCCCTCTAGCCACTACTCCTCACTCTTATTACCCACCATATACTCCACCACCGTCACCCCCTCCACTATTTGTGTCTGTCCTTCCCCTTCCCTCGTTCTCTCTCCTTCGCTGCCTCAGCCTACTCCTCACTATTATTGTTACAGACAGTTAGCTAGGATCAATGGTGCAGCGTTTGGTTAATAGCTGGACATATACTTCCACCACCACCTGCTACAACTACTACTGTAACTATTGCTCCTACTACTCTCTTTTCACTCACCTTCCCGCCGCCGCCTCCGACTCGCTTTACTACTCCTACTCTCCTTCCACTACTCCCTCTCTCCTTCTCTTTCAGTTGTAGTTACAGTTCCTTCTACCCTTAATGACCACGCTCTCGCTTTCTCTCACTCCCTTTCTTTTATTCTCTTTCCATCTCTTCTTTTCCTTTCTTCATCTCTTACCCTTGGTCTCCCTCACTTCCCTTTCTCAGCTGCAATTTCGGCTGCCGTTTCTGATTTTCTCTTTCTCTCTCCTTCTCCCTCTCTCTCTCACTCTTACTCTCTCGCTCACTCATTCGCTGACTCTCTCATTCACTCATTCTGTTTCTCTCCCTCGATCTCTCCCACTTTCTTCTACTCACCATCGTCGTAAGCTATTTCCCTGTTCTCATACCTCCTCCCTCTGTTCCTCCATCGTCTTTTCTCCACTCCGGCGTCATCCTCCCGCCGTCACCTTCCTTTCACACCCTTTCCCTTTCTCTTTTTTTCTGTTTCTGTTTTCCCATCATCCTTCATTTTTCCGTCGTCTGCTTCAATGAATAACAGCTCTTTACCTTAACTTTGAATAACTACTCTTATTATATATATATATATATATATATATATATAT
>NC_068988.1:91301742-91302979 GCF_001194135.2 Octopus bimaculoides
CACGCCCCCCCCCAAGTCATAATAGCGACCCCTATCTTGCTTCACGTCCATCCACGTCCCTCCCTTAATACCGACCCCTATCCAATCATCCCTATTCCCCCCATACAAAAGACCCCTATATCCCCGCCCCACCATATCAAACTTTTTTCCTACTTCTACAACAGACTTAAAAACTTTTCTTGTTAATTCATCTTTTGTTTTCTTGCTGTTGCTGCAGTCGAAACTACTGTTGCCAGTGTTGTTGTTGATGTTACTCGTGTTGTTATTGTTGTTCGTGTTGATTTCACATTGTTAATATTGGTGTAATTGTTGTTATTGTTTGTCATTATTATTAATAGATTAATTGAGGTGGATTACAGCGATGAAGTGGCAGAATCGTTAGCACGCCAGGCAAAATGCTTAGTGACAGTTCGTTCGTCTTCACGTTCTGAGTTCAAATTCCGCTGAAGTCCACTTGACTTTTCAGAGTCGATAAAATATATACCAGTTTAGTACAAGGGTCGATGTAATCGACTTTCTCCCTCACTCGAAATTTCTGGCCTTGTGCCAAAATTTGAAGACATTAGCAGAGAGGCGGATGAAAGCGAAGAACTGGCAGAATCGTTTGCATTTCGGACAAAACGCTTTAGTGGTATTTCTTCTGAATTTTTAAATTTTGAGTTGGCCTTTCATTCTTTCGGAATCGATAAAAATAAGTACCAATCGAATACTATTTGTGCTGAGCAAAGTTGGAAATGATGAGTAGAGAATTGGATTAAGGTGACAGCTAGAGAGTTGCGTTAAGGTGATATATATATATATATGTATGTATGTTTGTATGCATGTATGTATGTATATTATATGTATGACATTATAATCAAGGATAAAATCTAAATAGGATTTTATCAAGTATTTAGCATGTAATAAACCATTTATGCAAAAATTGCTACAAAGTATTTAATTTTATAAATAAATAAATAAATATCTATATATATATATAATGATAATAATATTAGGGAGAAAAATTCAAATTTACAGATAAAAACTCAATTATATATGTGTGTGTGTGTGTGTGTGTGTGTGTGTGTGTGTATAACACAAACAAGCCAACGCTGGTGGGATCAAACATAAACACAAAGCTGCACACACACACACACACACACACACACACACACACACATGTATATAATTATTAAAGTGGAAAAGTTATCAGAAAAAGGTATCTATTCAATTTTTCATATATATATATATATATATA
>NC_068988.1:91303342-91306887 GCF_001194135.2 Octopus bimaculoides
AATACAAATGATATATGAGCATATACATATATGTACATACCTACATCTACATGTATATATAGATGCATATCCGGGTACAGGACGTCAAAAAAGGAACGGGAACAATAACAAAGCACAAAAAAACGGACTTTCTTTTACGGACAACAGAATGAACACACAGGAAAACAGACGAGCCACCTATGGAACTTTTCCTTCATCAGCTGCCTCTATTCTAAACTAGGCGTTTCGAAATATATATATTTTTTGTTTTTGTTTTTTAAAATTTCCTTCGCGATTTAGTATAGCTCTAGCCTACCCTAGCAGTATCCTTCATCCATCGCTTTTTTTTGCAACAACTAAGGATTATTATTATTAGTAATAGCAATAGTAGCAACGCGGCAAGTTGGCACAATCGTTAGCGAGCCGGGCAAAAATGCTTAATGGCATTTCGTACGCTCTTATGTTCTGAGTTCAAATTCCGCTGAAATCGACTTTGTCTTTTAGCCATTGGAGATCGATAAAATAAGTATCAGTTGAATACTGGGCCGATGAAATCGGCTTACCCCTTTCTCCGAAATTGCTGGCCTTGTGCCAAAACTTGAAATCATTATTGTTGTTGTTGTTCAGGCAGCATCATTAGCAGCTGGGTAAAATACTTAGCGCTTAGCTCTTCATCTTTTCGAGATCGACAAATTAAGTACCAGTTAAGTACTGGAGTCGATGTAATCGACTTACCACCTTCTCCAAAATTACCGGCCTTGTGCCAAAATTTGAAGCCATTATTATAACTGTTATAGCTATTAAGGCAGCGAGCTGGCACAATCGTTAATACACTTCGCGGTTATTCTTCTGACTTTTCGGCAGAATTAATCGATTATAAAATTTCACTTTCTTTTCAATCACTGTGATTACGCAAGAGTAAGTATATATATATATATATATATATATATATATATGGGAGAATGTACGAAAAAACAACAACAGACGAGGACAGGTGGTGTAAATAACAAAAGGATGTATTAGTATGACGCTCGGGAATACGGAAAGTCTTTGACGTTTCGAGCTACGCTCTTCAACAGAAAGAATACGGAGACAAGGAGAAAAACACGGAGAAAAAAGATTGAATAGTGTTCAGTCAACGGTCAATCATATATATATATATATATATATATGAATATGTATATATACACACACACACAGAGTAGAACCTCGGTTTTCGAACAACTCATGAATAAATTGTACTTTATCTCCTGTCATTCTAATATTCATTTAATACAGTTGTACCTCAGTTTACGAGCGCCTCTGATCACGAATAAATCATGCATTATATATATCTATATCTATCGATATATATAAAGCATGATTTATTCGCGATGAGAGTTGTTCGAAAACCGAGGCACTACTGTATATGTATACATTGTTGAGGTTATAAGAATTTTTTTTATAAAACTTTTGAGAGAACATGAAATAATTCTTTTTGGGAAAATCTCGAAACGCAAAGCTGTAAACAATACCTTTTACTATAGGGACAAGGCCTGGAATTCGGTAGGAGGTAGATAGTCGATTACATCGAACTCAGTATTCGACTGGTATTTATTACATAAATTACTGAAAGGGATAAAAAGAAAAGTCATCCCCGGCGGTATTTGAACTCAGAACGAATAGAGAAGAGAAACGCCTCTAATAATTTTTTTGTCAGGCGCTCTAGCGGTTCTGCCAGCTCGTCGCCTTACATAAACCCATCCGTTAATTACGTGTAAATTTTGGGAAGAAAACCCTTTTGGCTACAAAAAAAAAAATCAAAGGCTGCACACATATATATATATATATATATATATATATACACGCAAATACATAAACATATACGCATATACATACCAACGTGTGTATGTATGGACAACTGAAGAGGGGTAATATTCTTTATGTTGCATGTCTCGTTTCTCTGTGTGTTTCGTTGTTCGAAAAAGAAGTTCGTTTTCTGTTTTCGTTTTTGTTTTCGTTT
The DNA here is from genome assembly GCF_001194135.2 of Octopus bimaculoides. Taxonomy (NCBI): domain Eukaryota; kingdom Metazoa; phylum Mollusca; class Cephalopoda; order Octopoda; family Octopodidae; genus Octopus; species Octopus bimaculoides. Next base: position 91,305,324 of record NC_068988.1, read on the forward strand.
CTCATTGTGTTTAACGTTTTTCTTGATGTCCTGTACCTATATATGCTTGTATGTATACATATAGATGTCGGTATGTACATATATGTATGGATATATGCATATAATTATATATTATTTATGTTTTATATATATATATATATATATATATATATATGCGCGTATTTGTGCGTGTGTACATACATACATACATACATACATGCATACATACATACATGCATGCATGCATACATACATACATAATAAATACATATATATATATATATATTTATATATGTGTGTGTGTGTGTGTGTGTGTGTGTGTGTGTGTGTGTAAATGTGTGTGTTTGTGTGTATGTGTGTGTACATGTGTATGTATGTATGTATGTATGTATGTATGTATACGCATATTAACGCGTATTTACGGCTATACTGGGGAACGATATATCAAACCATTGATTTGGGACAGTTAACTTTTAGTTGCAATATCTATAATATAATTTTGCCATAGAAATAAGATATGCTTTTCATATTTACGATTCTTTAACTACATCTAAATGTATATATTTTTAAACATCGAATATAATGTTTACATATCACATTATCTTAAACGTTATGCGTTTAATTTAGTTGCTACAGTTCTTGTTTAGCCCAAGGACTGACCTCTTCAACTTACTTCAGATCAAAGACATTCAGGCTTCTTCTTATAACATCATCATTTATCTTTTACTTGTTTCAGTCATTGAACTGCAGCCATGCTGGAGCACTGCCTACAAGAATTTTTAGTCGAATGAATCGAAAGAAGTAGTATGGTGGACCCGTTTGATTGAGCTAAAGACAGACACTTTCCTCTTTGGCCAAGCCCTCATCACTTGAAAAGGAAGTTGAGAGTGGAGAGGGAAGTGTTGCCTTGTAGCAAGTTTGTTGAAAGGTGGGTGAATGTTGGAAGAAGGGCCAGTGTGAAAGGACCAATTCTGAGCGTGCACCTGTGAAAAAATAAAGGAGAAGCGCTCTTGCCCTGTTGATCAGGCACCGTGGATTTTGTGGGGTTTTCCACGAGGACCTTAAAGCGCCTCCCCTTTTGGGAGTTTTAATTTGTTTAATTTCTATTGTTATTTATATTGTTTACACGCGGAAAACCCATTGTATCGTCCTGTTTTTCTCTTTTATGTTGTATGTCATTTAATGTTTTTGCATGTGAGCCCTGTGACTAATAAAAGAATAAATTATTATTATTATTATTGAGTGAGAGAGCAACGCATGCCATCAAAGTGACACTGGGGTAAAATATACGAAGCCCAGTATACCCATCATGACTACCCGTCTGATAAGGGTACACCAGGCACATGCATTACAACCATATGTGCGCGACATGGTGATCTCATATCAAGATAAACAGCGCATGACCTCGCAGGTGGAGCCCAGTTAGAATTTTCTTCAGGTCGGGTAGCCCATCCCGTTCAAAAGGTCCCTGAATAAGGTTTGTTTAAGGATGTTGAGCAAAACACCAATGTTTCCAAAGGTGATTTATTATTATTATTATTATTATTATTTTATGTTTGACTTTTGTTTTGCATTTGTACAAGTT
>NC_068988.1:91307102-91310222 GCF_001194135.2 Octopus bimaculoides
CTAGGTAGTAATCAGCCCGTTTCGCTGTCATTCCCAGGGCACCTATGACAATAGGTATTGTTTTCGTCTTCAGATTCCACATTTTGCTAATTTCTATTTCAAGATCTTTATATTTGCTCAGTTTTTGGTAGGTCTTGACAGATACGTTTATATCAATTGGGACAGTCATATCAATGAGGAGGCATGATTTTTGTCTGAAGTCTTTCAGTATGATGTCTGGCCTATTTGCGTCTATCTTTCTGTCAGTTTGAATGGTGAAGTTATTATTATTATTATTATTATTATTATTATTATTATTATTATTGTGCAATAGTTGTCAATGTATTAGTACTCTTGAGTGTTTCTGTGTGTAAAGACACATATCTAAGCAAATAATTATCTTCTTCGTTTGTATTTTAATGCACGTGGTTTAAAATAATGATGACGACGTTGATGCTGATGCTGGGGATAAGGATGATGATGACCATGATTTTGAGATTATGATGTCTGATTTAGACACAACTTCAGCAATTTTGAGGGTAGGGGGTTAGTCAATTTTAGCGGTCCCAGCATATATAATATGTTTCTTATCACCATAAAAGTAACGTTGATAGGCTGTACCTACCAAAAAAAAAAAAGAGAAGGAGGCACAAATTTCTTAAGCACAAAAAACACTATTACTACAGCGATATTGGGTTTGAACGTAGTGAATAAAGAGTAATATTTGCAGCTAGAAATATTCAAAAAGTTACTGGAACAGTAGGGTAATTCAAGAACAGAAAGAAGGACTAAAAGACAAATAGCTGGAAAAAGAAGGAATTATATGACCCAAGTCATGCGAGAAACCGAGAATGCTGGAAGTAAAGAACTCTGGTTGTGGCTAACAGATAGAAACTGAATCGCCAATTAGAGCTGCTGGGGAAAAAGTCATTTGACTGAATTTAACAAAAGCAAAGATTGGTAACTCTCAGAGAGCAAATACAGAATCTCTGAAAAAGGAGACGAAGGTATTAACTATCTTTTAAGCGAAACCTCAGAAACATACTCAGAAAACTGCTTTGTTGGGGACAGCAAGGATTTTGAGATTTGTACTTGGGAGGCTGGTACATGGGAAGAGATACTGTGATACTTTTGATAACAGGTTGTCGTCCGCTCTTACAGAATTAACCGGAGCAAGTAAAATTGAGTGCTCTGAGAAGTAAAATGGAAATAACAACAATGATAATAATTCTTTCTTCTAAAAGTGCAAGGCCTGAAATTTTAGGGGATGGGACTAGTCGATCACATTGATCGCAGTGTTTCACTGGTACTTAGTTTATCGACCCCGAACGGATGAAAAGCAAAGTCGACCTCGGCGGAATTTGAACTCGGAACGTAGAGACGGACGAAATGCTGCTATGCATTTTGCTCCGCATGCTAACGATCCTGCCAGCACTCCACTATAACAACAACAACAATAATAATAATATCTAACAAAGCCACAAAACTACAAGTGTAGAAGGAACGTAAGGGGCACGGAACGTAAGAGGGCGTAATTTAATACTGAATGCATTTTTACCCAACCTTCAACCAATTCTGGCACCTCTATGATCTTAAGCAAAAAACTGAAAGACAGATTTTCTTCCTTTTTGCTGTTCTATATTTCTTTGATGTTGAACCACTGTATGAAGCGTCGAACTTTTCTTTGTTTTTTCCTTACATTGTAAAATCAAATATTTTGTACTATATGTGCTTGTCCGTTTTACTTGAAAATTTTCGGTTATTTCAATAACTATTTCACTGAACAGAACGTGATCAAAAAAGAAAAAGAATTCTAAATCATCTCTTGGCTAACAAATTTACAGTGCCCAAAATACACTTCCGACTGTTACGCATTCTCATTCAAAACACAATATAATAATGCAACTTACACAGACATGTTGTACATAGTCACCTCCCAAAATTACACCCAATTATATCCGAATATTTATGACACAATTCACACGTTAAACGACTGTCCCGCTATATTATAACACAACTTGTACGTCACAAATTCTGCACAAACAATTCCAAATGCAATGACACATTTCACACACTACATATTCTATATATTCATCCCCACCGATGTCACTGGTGAAAACTGAAAAGGGTGAAGGACTGCTATATTTTGATTATCTTCTCGAAACTGGATTCTCCAAAGCGTTCCTTGAGAATTTTCGGTTCCATCCGAACCATGAAATCTGTTAAATTAGCCGATACAATCAACTGTACTCTCTCACTAAAGTCAGCAATAATCTACCCTCTAAGAGGTCCTACTATCCATTCCCTATGTTCTATATGAGCGCATTATTTTAGTTGTCCTCTTTATTTCTCCAGCAACTAACGTTTTCACTTTAGATTACTGTTAAGATCAAACGCTCCAGAAGATGGTCACCTTTTGTAAAGGACTTCTAGCTTCCTGGACGCTTTTAGTTTGGGCTCCCATAACCTCTTGTTCGTCTTCAATCATTAGTACTGGTGGCATGTATGTTATACATGTGTAAGTGTGTATATTCTCATGTATATACGCATATATTTATATACGTGTGTAAATATACATACATATAAGCATTTGAATGTATATAAATACATGTATAGGTATAAATTTGCGTACATTTATATATATATACATGCATGTACGTATGAATTAAGGTGCGTGGTTTAGTAGTTAAGGTATTCGACTCACGATCGTGAGGCCGTGAGTTCAATCCTTGGCGATGCGTTGTATCAAGACACTTTATTTTACGTTGCTCCAGTCCAATGAACTACCAAAAATGAGTAGTACCTGTACTTCAAACAGCCAGCCATGTCACATTATTTGTCATGTTGAATCTACTTCAGAACTGCATTGGGGTGCATGTGTGTGTGGAGTGTTCAGCCACATGAGCGTCAATTTCACAAGCAGACTGAGCCGTTGATTCGATCAAATGGAACTCTCATGGTTGTAATCGAGGGATATATGTATGTATGTATATTTACATATATATATACGTTTTATTTACACATACATTATATATACATATATGAATCTATATATTTATGTAATAAACACGAAAGCACATCTTATCTCTCTCTCTCTCTCTCTCTCTCTCTCTCTCTCTCTCTCTCTCTCTCTCTCTCTCT
>NC_068988.1:91310667-91313432 GCF_001194135.2 Octopus bimaculoides
TGTGTGTGTGTAACAGAGTTATTACTTAGAGGAAATTTAAAATGTCGATAACGGCCATCTTAAGTAAAAAGCTGTGTATGGACGTCGTATGCTACAAATGTGAGTACTTCATCCTTTTCCCAGTAAAGTAGAAAGAAGAAAGTGATACCTCTCTCTTTCTCTCTTCTTTTTTTTTTTTTCAATTGGAGATTACTTATTTATTTCCTTGAACGGGGTGTTAGCAGATGAGTCGTCCTTAGTCCAGGATAGAGTACATGGAAATATCCGGCTGGCTTTTTAGACCGAGAATCAAGGGCAAAGTCAAGTTGAATGTATACATCACAGGTTTTACGATCAGAGGTATTGACAGAGCATCGGCTCTTGGCTTGTCGTTACCTTTGCGCAAAATTGGAGATATCTGAACGAGAAACTACCCACAATATGTGAACAGGTGAGGTCTGCATGGATCTCTAGGTCTTAGTGATGCCCGACGACCACAAAGCTATCCCAGAGCGAATATCAAATAGACTGATGGGGAGAGCAAAATACTCGATTGCTAAACGTGTGGTAATAAAGATCACTTGAATACCTTCTGTCTAGAAGAGGAAGAAAAACAGAATTAAAAATAATGGGTAACAGAAATGCAGAGCTAGCAGAGGGGTCAGTAACAGCTCTCAAATACCACTCTCTGATACCACTGCTATCAGAGCCTCACTGTCCTCTGCTTTAAGGATAACCAGAGCAGAAGCAAGCAAAATTGCTGTATCTTCAGTGTCACTAGTACTATGGACCGAAGACGAGCGAGAAGTCATGGGAGCTCCTTCTCCAAGACAGGATTGGACAAAAAAATATAAGCAAAATACCATTCCACTCTCTTGTGTCGTAAATGGTAAAATAAGGAAGGAGTATTATTATTGTAATTAGCCCATTATTATTAATATTATCTCTCCTTTTATAGAGGCTAGACCAATTGCTTGGTAGCAGTTGGTACTGACTCCAGATGAGAAGAGATAGTCTCAAAAATTCTCCCAATTTGATATATCATTAAGGAAAAGAGAGTCGGATTATCTGGAGACAAGTGTTCATGTGCTTCTTTTTCAATAAGCGCCAGCAGCACAGTAATTATCCTACCTTTACATGGGGTACTTAAACGTATACTAAAAAGAGGAGAACACATTTAAGGCATAGGTCATTTCCTTAAATGAAACGAAAATGAGACAGACTCACGCGCACAGATACACGCAAGCACGCATATATTCACACACGCACATAATCACAAGCACACATATACACACAAGTATACACACACACACATACACATACACACACGCACTTATACGGTAAGGTTCCATGCAGTTTCAATCTAAGAAATACTGCTTACAAAAATTTGGTCAATCTGAGCTATGGTAGAAAATACTTGCCCAAGCTGTTGCACCGTGCGCGGGGATCGAATCTACAGCAATTCAACTACGAAACGAACTGATTAACCATCTGTCTATCTGACTAGCTAGTTACTTATGGTACATATCTGTATCATTCTCTCTCTCTCTCTCTCTCTCTCTCTCTCTCTCTCTTATATATATATATATATATATATATATATATATATATATATATACAGAGAGAGAGAGAGACAGAGACAGAGACAGACAGACAGACAGACGGATAGATAGATAGATAGATAGTTACATGCATTAGAGACGCGAGTCTAGAAGAGTTTTTATAAATACGCCTTGTGTCCCTCGAGCCTAAAGTTTGCTTTGAGACATAAAACGTGTTAAGTTTAAAAAACACAAAAAAACAATAACAAAAAAACAACAAAGTGAGGACGTGATACGGATAGTGTTATCGGACGCTCGGGAAAGGAAAGAGAGAGTGTATAAAGATATATGCATATATCCATACATATATGTACATACCGACATATACATACATGTATATATGGGTACAGGACATCAAAAAACAAAAAAACGTTAAACACAATGAGAAACGTTTCTTATTGTGTTTAACTTAGTTTTTTTTTTTTTTTGATGTCTTGTACTCATATATGCATGTATGTATACATATAGATGTAGGTATGTTCATATATGTATGGATATATGCATATATCTATATATCATTTATATTATTATATGATCGAACGCCAAGCACCCTTGTCCAAGTATATATATAGAACAACTAAATAGGTTGCAAGTAGCAACGAAAATTTTAGAAAAAAAATAAAATAAAAATAAATGAGTGGAAATCGAACTGGTGAATCTGTTAATTAATAAGGCATTGGTGAGTTCAAACAAGAAAAACGACAAAAAAAAACCCTACAAAAACAACAACGCGAGGACGTGATACAGTTATTGTGTTATTGGACGCTCAAGAAAGAAATGTATGTATGTATATACAAGAAAATGCACTGAGAAACTTATGGAATAGAAAAAAAGAGACTGATTACTTTTAGCTAAGTAAGCAGTTGAAAACTACGAAGAAAGAAGAAAGTGAGCGAAACCGCGAGATGCTTAGTTTAATATGCAAAAACACGTTTGAGATAATAAAGTTTTCAAACCATTTTTTTTCCTTGTATCTTTTAAATATACATGCATGCACATATATATCTATAGATACATACACATGCATGTCTCTCTATCTCTCTCTCTCTCTCTCTCTCTCTCTCTCTCTCTCTCTCTCTATCTATCTATGTATCTATCTGTCTATTTCTGTCTTTCCCTTGTCTTCCTCTCTCTCTCTCCCTATATATATATGTGTGTGTCTGTGAGTGTGTGTGTTTATATATA
>NC_068988.1:91316836-91317600 GCF_001194135.2 Octopus bimaculoides
TGTGTGTGTGTGTGTGTGTGTGTGTGTGTGTGTGTGTGTGTATGTATATATATATACATACATGTGTATCTATATATACACATCATATAACTAAATGAGTGTGTGTGTGTGTGTGTGCATCACTTAGGTTAGGCTTTAACTAATATTGGCCCAGGACATGTCTAAATCTATTTTAGCATAGTCACAAGTCTTGAAATTTTAGGGGCGGAGTTAAGTCGATTACTTCGACTCCAACGCTCGACTAGTACATATTTATTTATGTTATCAACCGTTATAGTATGAAAAGCAAAGTCGACCTCAGCTGAGTTTGAATTCTGAGAGAAAGGCCGAAAAGCATTTTGTCCGGTGTAGTAACGATTCTTAATAACACCATCTAAAAGTAGTGTCCTAATCATGTTTTAGCTCAACATGGACCTCTCGAGCAGACCAGACGTATCTGGGTGTCCGTAGTTTATGTATTACATATTGGTGGTAGTTATCCATGTGCCGATTGATTATCATTGGGTCTTTCTATGCTTTCTTTATTTGTTTGGTGGGGGAATAATGCTGTATAAGGAAGGGATAGTTATTTCACAATATTCTTCAGTCATGAGATATCGATTTTTGTAGGGAGTACATGGCTATGGGACCCAGCCTTGAGTGACTTGTAAACTTCATGTGAGCATCGTTTCAACAGCGATGGCACATTGGAAAGTATATATATTCACACACACAAACACACTCATATGCATTTATATATATATATATATATATATATATATATA
>NC_068988.1:91319258-91321032 GCF_001194135.2 Octopus bimaculoides
ACACACACACACACACACACACACACACACACACACACACACACATATATATATATATATATATAAACAATATATGAGTATATGCATATATATGTACGTGTATGTATATACGTTCATCTACATGTACATATAGATACATAACTGAGTACATGACGTGGCAGAAGAACATGGACAAAATGGTAAACAAGGTGCAACAAACAAGCAGGCCACATAGAAACATCTCCTACTACTGCTTCCCCCTTACTTTGTCTATCATCACTTCCCCCTCCCTCATTAAATATTGTCTCAAACAAGTTAGAGTGAGTGAGGGAGGGACGGAGGGAGGGGGCGGCTACACTCCTCAGCCGGCGACAAACGTTTTCGTTGTATTGTCGATACAAACGTGACCCTGTGAGAGTCCTCGAGCAATTATTACGGGGCCGTTCCCTGGGTCCTTAAGAGGTAATGTCAATTGGCAGGGGGTGTTGGGTGTGTATAAGCGTTGGGTCCTTGACATCCCACCATTCATATTCGGCCACTGACCTCCGCCTCTCACTCAAAGTTTTATCTGTTTTTACCACCTCCAACCACTAACACCATTATCGTCATCACTATTATTTGATTTCTTTTCCTCATACTTCTTGATCATCAGCAATACTACCATTATCATCCCCACCTTTGTCAATATCGTCATAATCATCGTCACAATCATTATCCTTATCAGCTACAACATTGCTTTCTTCTACATTACCCAACACCATTATAACAATAAATAATCAGTCTGAAAATCTATAAATTATCATCCACTATTGCTATTGCTAACTTTCTCTGGTGTTATTGCCAAAGTTGTTCATCTTCTGTGCGCAAAATATCAAAAAGCACGTCCAGTCTCAGCGTTTCTCGCAATGCTGTTGCTATAAATGTTGCTAATATTAATGTACCTGAAGGCGGTGGGCTTATAGAGTCGTTAGCACGCCGGGCGAAATACTTAACGGCATTTCGTATATCTTTACGTTCTGAGGTCAAATTCCGCGATGGTCAACTTAAGCCTTTAATCCCTTTCAGGGTCGATAAAACAAGTACCTGTTGAACACTGGAGTAGATTTAATTAACTTACCCACTTCCCCAAAATTGCTGGCCCTGTGCCAAAATTTGAAATCAATATTAATCTACTTGAGGCGACGAACTTGCAGAATATATAATACTTAGTGATATTTTTCTCCCAACTTTACATTCTAAGATCAAGTTTCTCCAAGGTGGACTTTGCCTTTCATCTTTTCGGGATCGATGAAATAATTATCAGTCGAAGACTGCGATCGATATAACCGACTTAACCCTTCTCCCGAACTTCCTTGCCTTGTGCCAAAATTCGAAACCGATATTAATGTACATGAAGGAAGGCAGAATGGTTAGCAGACCGGGCGAAATGCTTAGTGCCGTTTTGTCCTTCTTTACGTTCTTAGTTCAAATTCTACCGGGGCCGACTGTCCTTTCCATCCTTTCGGTATCTATAAAATAAGTAGCAGTTGAGCACTGAAGACGATTTAATCGACTTAGCCCCTCTCTCAATATTGCTGGCCTTGTGTCAAAATTTTATGTTTTTACCACTTCCACTACTACAATCAGTGTACTTGAAGACGGTCAGGAGTCAAAACGATCGTATAACACATATATGTATATATATATATATGTATTGTATATGTATGTATGTATGTATGTATGTATGTATGTATGTATGTATATATATATATATATATATATACATATATATATACACACACACATATGTATGTAT
>NC_068988.1:91321042-91324737 GCF_001194135.2 Octopus bimaculoides
TATATATATATATATATATATATATATATATATATATATATATATATACACACACACACACACACACATATATATATATATATATTTATATATATATACATATATGCATGTATGTATTATATATATCCGATACTCCGATACTGCATTGAGTACACCATATGAGATTAATTGACAACGACTAAACCACATTTCGTGAAGACATGAAAATATGTCTTTTACATCTATTTCTGAGGACAGGAAAATGTAGCTCTTACATCTGTTTCTGTTTTAATCGCAAAAGATATTGCTGTTCCGGCTAGGCTTTTTATTGTGGCTGTTGTTATCAGTAAGTCACCTTACTTGCACATAAAAATAATACTATCGCAGTTCTAGTCAATGATTTAGCTTGTGTATGTGCAGTCATTCGTGTTGCTATCGATACGATTGCTATTTTTGTGCTAGATACAAATGATCTTGGCAATGATACTACTCCCCCCCCCCATCTCTTTGTGGAGTATACCGCCACTACTCTATCCATTCCCATTGTTACAACTAATCTTTTTACAGTTATACTTATGGAAATAACTTCTACAAATATAGTTCTTGTCTTTCTTTTATTCTTTTATTCTTTTACTTGTTTCAGTCATTTGACTGCGGTCATGCTGGAGCACCGCCTTTAGTCGAGAAAATCGACCCCAGGACTTATTCTTTGTAAGCCTAGTACTTATTCTATCGGTCTTTTTTTGCCGAACCGCTAGATTACGGGGACGTAAACACACCACCATCGGTTGTCATGCGATGGTGGGGGGACAAACACAGACACACAAACACACATACGTACATACATATATACATATATACGACGGGCTTCTTTCAGTTTCCGTCTACCAAATCCACTCACAAGGCTTTGGTTGGCCCGAGGCTGTAGTAGAAGACACTTGCCCAAGTTGCCACGCAGTGGGATTGAACCCGGAACCATGTGGTTGATAAATCGATTTTTTTATTTTTTTAGCTTGCTTGCTTTCTTGCCTTTTTTTCTATTAGTATTCCAATTGTTGCTATTGGAAATGTTGCGAATGCTGGGTTCGCAACTGTTGCCATTCCTTCTCTTTGTATGATGATGATGGTAGTCTCTCGTAGTCCGAGAAAGACGGTTCTGCAATTTCTTGCTGAACAACCTGCACAAATGATTTCTCCTTAGTGATCAAATGTTTTTCTTTTTTTTTTTTTACATTAGCTCACTCCTTCCAACAAGTCAACATTGGCTGAATAGGTGCACAGTGTACAATGCGTCAGGTGTCAAAGTGATGGCAGAGCAACATCAAATGAAGTGTTTTGCACAAGAACACAACTCCGGTCCAGAAGTTGAAGCCATGATTTCAAGATCGTGAGTACAATACCCAAACCACTCGACCATACGCCCTCCATCCATCCATCCATCCATTCATACAAGCATGCATGCATACATACATACATACATACATACATACATACATACATACGTATATACTCTTTACTCTTTCACCCTTTTACTTGTTTCAGTCATTTGACTGCGGCCATGCTGGAGTACTGCCTTTAGCCGAAGAAATCAATTTGTAAACCTAGTACTTATTCTACCAGTCTCTTTTACCGAACCGCTTGGTGGAAGTCGTCCAAATCGACAGAGCAATGCTGAAGAGAGTGGAGGCCAACTTACCAAGAACGCCTTCAGAAATGCATCAACGAAAACGGACACAACATCATGGATTCTGTTTTTGCACTTAATTTCGACAAATGCTAATTCAATACGAACAAATTGATGTCAATAAAATTTCTTTGCATCTAAAATTAATGATCTTGTGAATTTTCCCAAAACGTCCGACCTCTCTGCCCACCCTGTATATATTTATGCATATCGACCCCATCGATTATCTTTTTAAGTCTGGTACTTATTCTGTTGATTTCCGATTAACTAAGTCACGGCAACAAAAATAACTCAACAGAAGGGGATATTCAGCGTGACACAGTGTGACAAGGCTGACCCTTTGAATTACAGGCACAACAGAAACAAGAAGAAAGAGTGAGAGAAAGTTGTGGTGAAAGAGTACAGCAGGGTTCGCCACCATCCCCAGCTGGAGCCTCGTGGAGCTTTAGGTGTTTTCGCTCAATAAACACTCACAACGCCCGGTCTGGGAATCGAAACCGCGATCCTATGACTGCGAGTCCGCTGCCCTAACCACTAGGCCATTGCGCCTCCACAAACACACACACACACAGACACACACACATATATATATATATATGTATATATATGTATGTATGTATTCATATATTATTTCACAGTAACTAAAATCTTAGAGCTGATTATTTATTTGATTGTATAATGCCACTATAAATTTATCGCAAACATCCTGTTGAATGGGTTTTCAATTTCGGCTATGGGCTTGTTCAGCCACCAGAGATGAAGAAATCTACAGCAGAGATTTCGTGTCCCAGTCAACTTGAACTTAACACTGTTTTAAATATTTTTGATGCATTAAATATATTTCAGACATCTTTCTCAGTGTGTGCGCACGCACGCGCGTATATGTGTGAGTGAGTGTGCATCTGTGTGCAAGTCTGTGTGTGTGTGTGTGTGTGTGTGTGTGTGTGTGTGCGTGCGTGTACGTGTGTATGTATATATGAGCGTGACCGTGTAATTATACACACATGCACGCATGCACACACACATACCTATTCAGTTTTGTTCTCTCTCTCCCTCTGTCTCTGTCTGTTTGTCTCTTTCTCTTTCCCTCTCTCTCCCTTTCTCTTCCTCTCTCTCTCTCTCTCTATATATATATATATATATATATATATTTGTACACAAACACACATACATAAATACTTAGATACATTATATATATATATATATATATATATATATATATATATATATATATATATATATATATATATATATATATATATATATTATATACATATATATATATACATATTATACGGTGTTATTTATTATAATAATGTATTATATATGTGTATGTATGCGTGTCTCTGTGTATATTTATGTATGTAACGTATACATGCTTATATGCGTGCACATGCATGTCTATTTGTATGCATGCATGTGTGTGTGTATATATATATATATATATATACATATATATACACATATATATGTATGTATGTATGTGTATCCATCTATACGTATATATGCATGCGTACATGTATATAACTGTATACAAAGCAACTGAATAGGTCTGTCTCGCTGTCTGAGTTATTCAAAGATCGAAACCATTGTTTACTTGGGAATATTCCCACACTATACCTTCGCCAGTACTTCAATATGCAGTCTTTGACTGTTTTCGAACCTACATCCGCTCCTTTCGCCAGAAACGGGCGCCAAACACACCCGTCATGGGAAATATTTGTAAATCACAGCTAAACACTTTGTCTCTTCGACACCTTGGTGTTGTTGTTGTTGTTACTGTGACTGCTGCTACTGATGGTGTTTTATTGTTATAAATTCTGTTGTTATCCATAATGTTGTTGTTGTTGTTTCTGTTATTGTTATTTCTGGTTTGGTTGTCGTCGTTCGCGTTGTTGTTGTTGTTGTTGTTGTTGTTACTGTTGGTGGTGGAGGTCGGCTGCTGCTGACGTGCCGTTCGTATTGTTGTACATGGTGTTGTTGTTCTTCCTCATTACTAGTGGTAGTAGTGGTGGTGGTGGTGGTGGTGGTG
>NC_068988.1:91325715-91327272 GCF_001194135.2 Octopus bimaculoides
ATATATATATATATATATATATATATATATATAATGTGTGCGTGTGTGGTGTGTGTGTGCGTGCGTGCATGCATGTGTATGTGTTAAATTATATAAATTGGGGAAAACTTTTATTAAAATCGATAGAAACAAAGTTTAATCTGATCGATGACAACCTTTTATGAAAAGAGCGATCAAGTCTAGACTAGTAAGAGTGGCTCTACGAATTATACTTTAGCTCTTGCGTCACTGTGCTCTTATTTTCTATGAACACCAAGGCAAACTTATACATGCAACAAAGCTGACAGACCTGGCAGATATGTTTATATTCTACAGGCAGCATAGAGTGTGTCCTTGCTTCATTCACCAATCTCTTGTTCCGAAACGGTGAGCCCTATGAAAGTACTAATGATGCCAAGCTCAACAACTGATCGGTATGTTCTTCGAATGTCGAAGCTAAAATTACAATTTCCTCATACTTCCCTTAATCTTCTCCATATTGTACAGCAGTGGTTTTCTGACTCCACGTGTGTATTTGGAATCGATTATAAAACAATATGTTGGAAATTGTAGTATCATCCCTACGAACGACATTCCTCATCCAGAGCGTTTGTTCATGCAACAAGAATTTTCAATGTCACTTATGATACACTTTTCAAGGATACCACTAATTAGAATCTTGTAACTTCAGCAGCTGTTTAAGCGCCAATACTTCATTTGAAACTCATAAAAAGCATAACTAAATGGTGGTCTTAATTATACTACCATTGATTATTATGATAAAGCTTGACTGTGGTACATATAGGATATGCTGACCAACAATGTTCGGTGTTAATGATACTAAAAAAATCTGTCTATTTAAAATCTATTTACATGTTGCAATTCTACCAAAGAATGAGCAACTTTTGCACAAACACCTGGTAAACCTAGCTCCTGCATCAATTCAAGGCTTTGTATTGAACTTTTGGGTATTGAACAGATTTGTACTGGACGAAAATTGAATGCATTCATTAAATACAGATTTAAATATCAGAGAGAAAAACAGGAAAAATATTATAAGCGCAAGAAAGTAGATTTCTTGAATACCATTTGAATTATAGAAAGGATTAGAACGCTGGCCATCGGTAATTACAGTTGCCATCAAGTCGATATGAAAGTATATATACTAGGCTGAGTAAAAAAAATAAGTAACGTTTTGAAACATGAAATTCATCACAATATATTTCAACAATGCGGAAATTTTATTCATCAAAGTAAGTGCTATTACAATCAACACACTTTAGCCAATGAGTTACAAGTTTGTTTATTCCGGTAACATAAAAATCTGGAGTTCTGGAGCTGATGAATTCTTTGAACGGTAGGAGAAAGGTCTGAGGAATAAGCTGGGTGGGGAAGAACTTCGTAGCTGAGTTCGCTCAAATTCTGAGGCGTCATTAGTGAAACGTGAGGTGGAGTTTTGTCATGAACAATGAATGGCCCTCTTCTGTGGACCAGTTTTTCAGCTTCTTCAATAAAAGAAAGAAAATCCGCAACCTTCCGTCTCAATAAACCACTATTGTTCCTGAAAGTTGTTTTTTT
>NC_068988.1:91328724-91329376 GCF_001194135.2 Octopus bimaculoides
ATATATATATATATATATATATATATATATATACTAGCAGCTAAGCCCGGTTTCACCCGGTCGGTTTAGATGATGTGGCTATAAAACCTGCTCTGTGTAAGTATTCAACTTGTTTGGGCACGCTTACGTTAAAAAACAATTTTAGAATGACTTGTTTCTGTCAAAACGCTAAAAATGACTGACCAACAAAAAAAGAAAAACAACTAAGATTCAACCAAATCAAAAAAGAAACCCAAATACTAAGCGAGCAAAGATGAACCATCCCACTTCCATTGCGCGCACACGCACACACACACACATGCACACACACACACACACATACGCACACACAAACACGCTCGCGTGCGCACACACGCATTCCTATACCCCCTTTTACATACACACACATATATTCAGAGTTGAAACGCTGTTTGATTTAATTTTTCAGCGTACAATTTTCATCATCCCACTACCAAGTATGACATCACCCTTTCCTTCCTTATTCATCTATCACCCCTTCCTTTTCTCATTCATAAACACAAGAGTATTATTATAGTAGATTATCTCGGTAACCATGGGAGCTATGAAAAAATACAAAGCCCAGCATCATCACATGTGTGTAATTTTTCGTGCAATTCCACCTAGCCATTTGACCGTGAATCCCAAGACAAGA
>NC_068988.1:91332467-91337973 GCF_001194135.2 Octopus bimaculoides
ATACATATATATATACATATATATATACATATATATATATACATATATATACATATACATATATGTATACATATACATATATGTATACATATACATATATATATATATATATATATACACGTACATATATATACATACAGACATACATACACATACCATGATATATGTATATACGCACATATAGGCACAACGCACATACAATACCGGAGTTTAGCGTATTACCATTTATTACGTAATTTACAGTGACTCCCTTATGACCGACATCTTCGTTTTTGACTCTTAGTCAATCATCAGTCATCATTAGTTAGGGTTATTTTGTCTTATATGAGTCCTTTCAGCTGACCAAAAGAATTTCAGTAGACCAACATAGTTGTCGTAAAGTAACTGTAAACTGCATTACTTATGAGGTGGTGGGATAGAGGTGTACACCTATGTATATGTTAGCCCTTTGCCTCCCTCAAGCATTTTTGTAAGTTTCTCCTAAACGTCCACCTATATGTTCAAACTTTTATTTAGCCCTTGTGACACAGAGCTTTCCTTTCGGTAGTAGAGAAGCATCTGGAATGTGTATCATATATAATTCATGGATGTCAGGAATTTGTTTTGTATACCTCATATAATACAGAAGATAGGCAAAGGGTTATTTTTCGCAAGGAAAAGGTTCCAAGGCCTACTGCAATCACACTAAGTGTTTATGTGTATAGATGTACGTGCATTTATACATATGTAAACATACATTACTTATGCATATTCACGTATTTTGTACACAGGCATACATACATATATACACACACACACACACATACATGTATATATATGCGTTTACACACATGTAATGTGTGCATGAGTATGCAAGTGTGCGTGTGTGTGTGTGTGCGTATGCATGCGTACGTGCGTACGATGTTCAAAATTTTCCGCATCAGCAAACTTTGTGTGTGCATGCTCAAAAGATGAGTAAAGATCTCCGGTTGCTGTCAGAAGAGACGGGCTATGCAATCCGATGATATTTCAAATTCATTTTTACTTGGATATGAAAGCAATAGTAATCGCGCTTTCACCTTTGACTGTAATATATTTATGTATCTACAGGGTGTCCACGAGGTCTGGGTACATGCAGTAAATAAAATCATAACATAAACAACTAAATATAAGAAATAATAAGTTCTTAAAGTACCCAGACTTTGTGGACATCCTGTACAATATATTCACCTGACCAACCCAAGATCACCATACATACACATCTCTTACCTTTTACTTGTTTCAGTCATTGGACTGCAGCCATGCTGCGGCACTGCCTTCAAGGATTTTTAGTCCAATGTGTTATTAATTTCTACACACATCAAAATAATTTAGTCGTCGTAAGCGTGTAAGTGCCAGTTATATATATATATATATGGAAATTAATTATACAGTGTATTGCAGTGTATATGTACTTGTGCATGTATAGAAGTTGTAATTGTTGTTTAACCCTAAGCCAGACATCACTGCATTCCAACCATGACCAGGCGTCCTTGTTTTACGACTACATTATCCGCTATTTCCTTCCACTTTAAGACAGTAGATTGCGATTTTGAGCAATTTGGTTGCTTTTTCTCGCACGTCGAGTAATGATATTGATACTCCTTTGTATACCATGATGCTGAATACGCAGCTACGTTTTGTGTCTGTGTGGTTTCTTTTGTTTTCTTTTCTATTGCTTCGAGTAAGGTCGGAATAGTTGTGCACCAATGTCTGGAGAATAGTGCGACGATACAAATGTGATATTAGTTTCGTATGAGTTTGTTTTCATTTTGTGTAACTGTGGGAAAGTTATGTAAATGACTTTATAAATAAAAGGTTGAAAAGTGTGTGAGAGAACAGACTTCTGTGGTAATTAGTTCGGAAAAATGCAAGTTGTTCTTGTACGCTACATACGCTTGATGGTTTGACAGGCAGTTTGCTAGCCAGTGTTTTGTGTTGTTTCTTGCAGTGGTGTTGAGTATCTTTTGCCTGAGGGAATAACAGGTATGAAACTGATAAGTTTGCTGGTGTCCATGGTTGTTAGAAATGTATTTGTGAGTAATTATATATTCTCTGTTTTAAATTCATCAATAATGTGATAGTTAAGTAAAGAGATACTATTCAGTGTTGCGATTTTGGAGTTGGAGATGTGTAGAATATTTGAGGACGACGTGCATAGGGGTATGATAGTACTTAGCTGGTTTGTTAGGCCTTAAAAATTTTACAGCTTTGCTCAGCTTCCAAAGTCTTAGAATTTAAAGAGTATTGGTATGAGTACATTTCTGTGTCTTAGAGTGTAATGACGCCCTCAGGCCCTAGTCGTCTTAAATGTACATTTGTGTTTTTGTCTACTCTTGGAGCTTTTGGGATTTTAGACTGGTATTTTTGTCGTCTAATGGAAGGAAAGAATCAAAATCATGGTTCAGGTGTAAGCTATGTATTTTTCATTCTTTCTTCCTGTGCTATTTGTGTGATTTTTGTGAGCTAGTTTTCAAAATACTTCTGGTAAGTGCGTATCCTTAATGTTGCGATGTTGGTACATTATTTAAGTACGTAATTGTGACATGGGTTCAGACGTAATCGTTGCTACATCAACAGTCACATCATGATCCACGCTGCTAATTGCTATATATAGTGTTTTGCTTTCAGCATTTTGGTTTATATTAGATACAAATGTTTGAAAGACACTTCTTATGTTTTATATGACATATTTCTTCTGTTATTTCCTTCTTTAATTGTTTGAGGTTGAGTTTATTATTTCTATTGCATGTGGTTTTGGTGAATGCCACTCAGTGGGTATTGTATGGTTGGCTATACGATTGGGTTTTGTACTTTTTATTTTACCATGTAGGTTATGATAAATAGATGTGTCCATAATCATTTGATTGAATATATGCACTGTAGTTCCAACGTTGATGATTCTGGTGTTGTTGAACTTTGAAAACATCGTTTCTGTTTCTTGATGTAACTCGTTCCTTTGTACTTTAGGTAGTCCAAGGAACGTGACGCTAAGTAATTGGGGTGTGTAGCGATGAAGGTAATATCTAAAAAAAAAGAGCTATTACAGTTGTCTCGGTAAGGTATGTGTATGTGCATTGGAGTAGATTGTTTAGCGTGTAAAGGGAGTTCAGCTCTGATATTAAGGTACCTCTTTTGATATCTGTAATATTTAAAAAACTAGGAAGCGGTGAGGACATTGAAGTCACCATCAACGATAGCATTTGTGAGAGTGCCAAAGTGTTCCAGTTGGAGTATGTCACCTAGTGGGACAGTTGATGAGGTCATTGGTAATCTATGTGTAAATGGTAGCTCAAATTATATACACTTTATATACGCTTTATCCCACGTTGCTCCAACCCATTAAGCTGGCAAAAGTGAGTAGAACCTGTATTTCAAAGGGCCAGCCTTGTCGCATTCTGTGTCACACTGAATCTCCTTGAGAACAATGCTAAGGATACGCGTGTTTGTGGAGCATTCAGCCACTTGCACATTAATTTCACGAGTAAGCTGCTCCATTGATCGAAACAACTGGAACCCACCGCGTCGTAACCAACGGAGTACCAGTTACTCAATACGTAAACATACACACTGAGTGGGGTGGCAGTCTATGGGTATCTGATATACATCCCAGATATATAAAATGATAAACGACAAGAGGATCAACAAGGACAATCACAATCAAAATGCGCACGTGTGTGTGCGTGAGTGCCGACATGCATACCTCGGCCTAATAAGTCTTTGCAAAGACTACCATATGAACACTAATACAATAAACTGGAACGATTACTTAAACATCAATGAAGCGGGCAGTCCAAGCGATCTTTTTCTGCAGGTAGTGCAGCTCAGCCCACCAAGCACAAAAGGATATGAATTACAGGATTTTATAGGATTTTCTATAAAGACTGCAGATACTACTAATGATTCTGCTAGCTTGCCACCTTAATACTACTACTTCTACTACTACTACTACTACTACTACTACTACTAATAATAATAATAATAATAATAATAATAATAATAATAATAATAATAATAATGATGATCCTTTCTACTTTAGGCACAAAGCCTGAAATTTTGGGGGAAAGGACAAGTCGATTACATCGACCCCAGTGTTTCACTGGTGCTCAATTTATCGACCTCAAAAGGATGAAATGCAAAGTCAACCTCGGCAGAATTTGAACTCTGAACGTTCAGACGGACGAAATGCTGCTAAGCATTTTGCCAGGCGTGCTAACTATTCTGTCTTGATAATGATAATAATAATAATAATAATAATAATAATAATAATAATTATTATTATTATTATTATTATTATTATTATTATTATTATTATTATTATAGGATCTTCTTTAAAACGGGGGCCACATTTTTGATTAATGTTTTACGTAGTGTTTTTGGTACGGAAAGACTTTCAAACTTCGTATACTTATCTATTTTGTGTTATAGAACAGAAAAATATTTTTGTATTCGAATTTATTTCATGTAAAAAATTGTCTTATTTCGATAATTTCAACCAATCACTGACAAGTATTCAGTTGTTTACATTTACTCCTTTGGCTCACAAAGCGATGTAAAGCGTATTTAATCTCCATACCTTCGTTTTATTTGCTTTTTTCATTTTAAATTTGCTTTAACCCTAACCCTAGGGTTAGGGTTAGAGTTAGGGTTAGGGTTAGGGTTAGGGTTAATTGTTTCAGAATCGTTTGTTTATGTAGTCGGCACTTAATGTATATCGGCTGAATGGACGTCAGTGATTGGTTGAAATTACAGAAATACGACAACTTTAACATGGAATAATTTATGGATTTCTTTTTCTTTAAAGAAGACTAAGAGAAAAAGATGTTTTATATGACACATTCTACCAGTGTTCCAAGTTTCAAAGTGTTTCGTTAATGAAAAATGTGGCCCCCGTTTTAAAAAAGATCCTTATTATATCTTTATTCTTCTCAAAGACAATACAAATACAAAATATTAAATTACAATAATTATAAAATGGTCAAGGGTATTTTTTTTATAAAAGGAATAAACTTGTCAGAAGAGTGGTTAGTGGTGTGATGATACTATCGCATTCAATGTCGACACTTGCCAATTTCATGCTAAAAGCCTACAGCAGAATATCAAGGATAAGCACGGTGTATCGTAGAAAGGAGACAGGGTAATTGAATGTCTTCAGAATAATGATAGCAGACACAAGCACTTCATACCAGATGGTTTCATTCGCAGATCACCACACACACACACACACACACACACACACACACACATATATATTCAAGCACAGCTGTGTGTTTTTAAAAAGATTTCGCTTCGCAACCATTTGGTTACGGTTTCCGTCCCAAGACGCGGTATCTTAGGCAAGTGTCTTCAACTATAGTTCCGAGCGGGTAATCAATGCCTTGTAAATTAATTTAGTTGATGGAAACTATGTGGAAGCCTGTAATGTGTGTGTGTGTGTGTGAGAGAGAGAGAGAGAGAGAGAGAGAGGGAGAGAGAGAGAGAGAGAGAG
>NC_068988.1:91338313-91355945 GCF_001194135.2 Octopus bimaculoides
CTTCTCCTCCTGAAATTCTCCAGCCTGCAGGCGCATTATTAGAGCAGGTCCACTCACACGGGCCATTTTCGCTACATTCACCCACCTTTCAGAGAATGTACTTGGGGGGGGGGGCAGCACTTCTCTCTCCATCCTCATATTCCGTTCCAAGTGAAATTTTAAAATGTTGATGAGGGATTGGCCGTCTGTCTTCAGTCCTTTCAACCTAGTCCACCATACAACCTCTTTCGCTACTGCTACCAGACAGGAAAATTGCCTGTCCTTCTTGGCCAAAGGAAGGTGGCGGGCCAATCTTCACTATGAACTCAGCCGATAGCCTGATCCGTCCAACACATAACTGTTCGGCATAACTCCACAAGTTAGTAATGCATGGACACTGGACGAGTGCGTGCAGAACAGTTTCGTCGCTCTGCGCGCATCTCGGGGAGGTCCATCTGACAGCACTTCCGTGCCTGTAGACTTTATCTCGAACTGGCAGTGCCCCCCGGTAGCACTGCCAAGCGAGGGATTTTTGGAAGTTATCCGTCGTCCCAGGCTCGAAAGTCTTCCGGAGCAGACTGGTGAGTTCGACTTCACCGACGCCCAGCACCTCTCGGAGTGCGTCATCACACTTCCCCACCACTAACACTGTATGGACTTGGTCGGGATTCCGCAAGTTTGCGCCTCTCCAACCAAATCCTCGACGACAACCGCAAACCTCTTCGCTAATACCTTGGCCAAAATCTTAAACTCTGTGCTGAGCAGAGTTATGGGCCTGATGTTATCTAATGTGTCCTTCTCGTCTTCGTCTTTCCTTATCAGTGTCACTACACCTCGGCTCACAGAACTGGGAATTGTCCCGTTCTGCTGCCATTTGCAGAAGAGTGCTTCGAGGAGATTGGAGAATAAGTCTGGCTTATTGACGTAAATCTCGTAGGGCAGACCATCCAAACCAGGTGACTTGTCCCTCAGGCAGCCGACAAGGGCCTCCTGAAGTTTGGCTGAAGTTATCTGCTTTTCGCGGCGCTGAACGTCGGCCATCGAGAGGCGCGGCAAACCGTCTAGGTAGGGACTGAAGTCCGATACTGTCTCTGACCCGCCACTCACCCCGAACAACTGAGCAAAGTGCTGGTGAAAGGCCTCACACATCGTATTCGTCTCGGCTCGTCAAAGACCGGATTGTGGTTTTGTTACCATGATGCGCCTCCTCCATGCGGGCCCATCGAACAGCCTTGGTCCCCTCGTTTCTCAGAGTACGTGCCTTAGCTCTGACAATGCAACCTTCATGTTTTGCACTGAAGAACTGGTCTAATGCCATTGTCTCTGCTAGCACGTCAGTTGCAATCCCACTACAAATCGTCTCGTCTAACGTAGCCACTAGCTCCTCCTACTTTCTATTTTTTCTAACGGTACTTCTTTGCTAAACCCTATCGATATTTCTCTAATCTCTCTTTTGAGAGCCGCCCACCACCTGTTGTTGACGACTTCCCCACCCCTGTGAACTTTTGCTTAACTACATTGTTGACCTGGTCCCTGAAAGCCTTACGTGCCAGAAACGACATGTTCAGCCTCCAGTACCTGGGTCCTACCTCACGCATCTTATCTAGGTCGACTGTACAGATTACAAACTTGTGATCGGAATAGGCGACCGTTTTGAAAAGTGGACATCCTACACTATTACTGTCTAATTTCCTTGTGAAAATCCTGTCTATATACGATTTAGATGAACCTATGCGATTGATCCAGGTCCACACTGGCGCATTGGGAAAATTTCGTCGGTACCTGTCAGACAGTTGGAACTGGCTGATCAAATGCTTGAGGCTTTTGCAATCCCCGCTTGTATCAGCTGCTCCCAGAAAATCTCAGTCCCCCACTAACAGTAAAGCGCGAGACGTACCCAGCAAGACTTCCAGACGCCGATTGAAATCCGGCCGTTTAGCGCTGGTAGGGGCGTAGACGGTCACCAGTCTAAAGACACCACCTTCGCTATTGTTCACGTCGAGGACCAGCTTACCGTCCGGGATCTGGATGATCGACCTTACCTCGAGATCCAGGTCTTTCTTAAACTGCCCTGCCACCCCACCTCCCATTCCCGGCCTATTAACAAATGCAAAGATCTGATAGTCGTCGAAAATGAAATGGGGACTAGTGCTCGTGTGTTGGAAATCCTGGTCTCACTGACAGCAATAACGTCCAATTATAAAGACCTGAGGTCGTTGAGCAGACGCCCCTGCTTCCAGGGCGACCCCAGGCCTCGAACGTTTCAACTTTCTATTCTTAATATGGCCATGTTGGCAGGCTAAATCTAGAGATGAAAGGTTTACTTACTTCCCGATGTCTTATGAAGGTCGGGTGGTTCGACTTCCATAATTGGTGAGGTTTTGTTTGGGAACCCCTTTAAAAGCCTCGATGTGGGTTTCACGTTCAGAGTTCCCACGTCCCGAGGAAAGCTCTCTTGAATTTGTGTATAGGAATCGAGCGGCATTCGTGCCAGAAGCAAATCTCTTGGAATGTGAAAAGTGCTCGAATCAAAAATCACCCCGTGTGTTTCAATTTCAGTGCTTTGTGTTACGAGGGCCATCAATTCCTTGTTGGCCCTTCCGATAAGTGCGAACTTGAGTATTTTTTGTTGGTGTGGTTTTTTATTTGCTTGTTTGACTGTGGAGGGTGATGGTTTTGTTGGTTTCAGCTGTGTCTGTGTTTGCTGTGAGTGTGGTATCTGCGTTTTCAGATGTTTGTGTGAGTGTTTGTTTCTTGTGTCTGCTGAGGTTGTTTGCGTTCGGAGGATTTTGCTGATGATGCTGGTGTAAGTTGCGTTGGTATTGATGTTATTGGGGAGATGTTTGCGTGGGTTTGTCTGTATTTTTCTTTGTTGTGGGTGTTGTTATGTCTTGTGGAGTTTTTATTTTGTTTTCTTTTTTTTTTTTTTTGGTGAGGGAGGGCTTTTGGTATTCCTTCGTATTCACTACTGGAAGATAAAGGGTCTGTGGCTATGAGTGTGTCTATCTGTGTACTCTTTTACTCTTTTACTTGTTTCAGTCATTTGACTGTGGCCATGCTGGAGCACCGCCTTTAGTCGAGCAAATCGACCCCAGGACTTATTCTTTGTAAGCCTAGTACTTATTCTATCGGTCTCTTTGGCCGAACCGCTAAGTTACGGGGACGTAAACACACCACCATCGGTTGTCAAGCGCTGTTGGGGTGGGGGGAAACACAGACACACAAACATATACACACACACACATACATATATATATATATGCATATATACGACGGGCTTCTTTCAGTTTCCGTCTACCAAATCCACTCACAAGGCTTTGGTCGGCCCGAGGCTATAGTAGAAGACACTAGTCCAAGGTGCCACGCAGTGGGACTGAACCCAGAACCATGTGGTTGGTAAGCAAGCTACTTACCACACAGCCACTCCTGCGCCTGTATGTCTATGCATTTATTCATGTGTGTGTTTGGGGTGGGAGAAGTGGGAGAGCTTTCCTCGTTTCCTCCGAGGCTGGTTAATGTCTTTGGTGGTGTTTCGTTTGTTGTTTCCGGTGGTTTTGCTGGTACTGGTTCTGGTTGTGGTCTTCGCCTCGGCTTTGGCAGCAGTGGAGACTTTCGACCCCTTGCACCTTTTATCAGTTGAGGGCCGAAGGCTCGCAAATGGGTTGTTTCTCCACAAATGAAACAATGTAGCCTTTTGCCCTCAGTCATTATGTGTATTACCGTCCTATTTTGGAGACGGATGTGGTCCGGGATCCTTTTTACGTTTTCTGGCCTGAGCTGGAGAAGTATCTCCAGGTCAACCCCGGACCAGTCCTTCCTCACAGTTTTTGTCACCTCTATTGGGACGGTATCTGACACTTGCTCGATTACGCATCCCAGAAGTCACCACATATCAAGTCCTGAGGGAATCCTGGGAATGCAGACACGGGCTGTTATTTTTCGCATATGTGAGGGGTACATAATGACCTTCCTGGTTTTGCAAGGGCTCATTGAGCGCTTCATAGCGAGGTCTTCTGACTTAAAAAGCACCGAAATGGTGCCGTATTGTCTACCCCTCGCAATGTACTCGATGTCATCCCTGAGATATCTCAGCGCAGCTTCAACATCTGTTTGTGTTGTTAAAGCCGCTTTCTTCGGCCCTGCTGAGATGCATCTGAAGCGTACCATCCTTTCTCTCCACTAAATCGATCGTTTCTGCTGAAATCGTTAGGCTGGCCCAAGTTTGCTTGTTTCATGATTTTCCAGGCTTCGGCCAACTTTTCACCTTTGTTTGTGAGGTCTTGGCTGAATCGTGGTCCAACTTCGGCTGCAGCCGCTACGAAAGTGTTCTTGTTGTTGTTGGTAATATTGATATCATTGTTGTTGTTATTGTTGCTGCTGCTGCTGCTGCTGCTGCTGCTGCTGCTGTCTCTCCTATTGTTGATGTTACTACTACTACTACTACTGTTGCTGCTGGCACTGGTGGTAGCGGTGGAGACGGTGGTGCTTCCGCTTGTGCTGTTGTTGTTTGTAATTTTCTTCTCTTGTTTCTGCGGTGGTAAAGGGGAGGAAAGAAGCAGGGGGGAATTAATTTTCATACGTTCCACATGCACTGTTGTTGTTGTTGTTGTTGTTGTAGCTATAGCAGTCGCTCTCTTCTTCAACCTGGCCGCTCTATCTTGTCGATAACCCACTGTTCTTTTCAGCGGACGGGAGGTTTTCGTTCGCTATCTTTGAATTTAGCGAAAAAAAAAAAAGAGGGGGTGTTGTAACCCAAACAAATCCCAAAATAGCCCCCTAAGGGCTACAAATGGGAAAGAACTAATCAGTTCCCCAAGATCCTGGTTTGTTTAATTAGGCAACAATAACAAATGTTCAATGGAAAACAATGTGTAACAATGAGAATAATAGCAAAACTTACGCAGCAGCAGCAGCAACAACAACAACTTGCATGTGACCTGGATAAACTTTAAAAAAGCTTATGACATGTGACCGCATTCATGGATTCAGAGAATGTGCGTGCACTGATCAAAAACAGCAAGCCTAGATGGAAAATACGTCTTTTCTGTAACAACAAGCACTTAGTCGAGGTAACAACCAAAAGAGATAACTTCCAGGGATATTCATGTTCACCATTGCTATTTGTTGTAGCCTTGATCTCATTTTCTATAGTTTTCCGCAAAGTCAACACGCACGACAAGCTGAAGAAGAATGGACCTCGTCCCGACCGCCTTCATGAATGATTTAAAACTGTTTTCAGAAACAGAAGCTGGAATGGAAAGACTGGTCAAGTTTGTACAGATATGCAGCAAGGAGGTAGGAATGCAATTCAGGATCTCAAAGTGTGCGGTGATCACTTTGAAACAGGGGGGGAGAGCAGATTGCAGAGGTGTAGAATTGTCAGAGAGCGAATGAGAGGTTCGGATGATGGTGTGTACAAGTACCTTGAGATCTTGAAGCTGGAAGACATCTTGCTCAAATAAGTGAAATACAAGGTCGCCGTTGCATATTTGAAGCGCCTCATACTTCTCTTGAAGTCAAAACTCAATGCAAGGAAACTTGTGACAGCCATCAACATATGGGTTGTTGCTGTAGTTCGCTATAGTGCACCTACTCTGAAATGCAGACGAGCGAAGATTGAACAACTCGATCGCAATACCCGAAAGACGATGTCAATACACAGTGCCCTACACCCTAAGGTGAACCATACAGGTTGTACAGGAAAAGGAGTAAAGGTGGACGTAGCCTGATAAGTATACGGGAGTGTATCGACAGTATTTGGCAAACAGCGAATAGTATGCTGCTAATGCAGAAAGATTTACCAACAACGGGGTTGAAAGCGCTAATGAACTGCGATCATGAATAGCCAACGAGAGAGAAGAAACTCTACTCTGCATGTAATTATATCGTCAGTTCCATCGTGAAACAAACAATTTAGAAAATCAGGAAGCATCATGAAGGTGGCTCAGCAATAGTGACCTTAAAAAGAAAACTCAAAACCTGATCATCGTTGTCCAGAACCAGGCATTGAATACCAAAGCTCAGTGGAAAAAGAAACAAGTGCAACGAACTTCTGTGGAATGTGTGAGAAGAAGGTTGAAAACGTGACTTGCATCGTTAGCGTTTGTGAAAGTCTTACACAGAAAGAGTATAAGCGCAGACATGACAAGGTAGTCCTAAACCTTTACTGGTTACTGTGCCGGAAATATGGATATGAGGTAACGGACGCATACATCGGAAAAGGTAATGGACGAAAACGGAAAAGCAAAGATCCTCTGGGTCTTTGACTTCCAGATGGACAAGGTGTTAAAGCACCGAAGACCGGATATACTAGCCTTTAAGAGGGACAAGCAAGAGTGCTTATAATTGACGTGGCAGAACTGCGAAATTTGTGTCATACGAGTAGGTGTCTATGTTGTTGATAAAACCACTTGCAATTATAATTTTCCGTGGCTTTTTGCTTTTTATTCACTGAAATTCTTATTTTCTTTTTATGGTATGGGGCGGGTTATTTAGTTCACTTGACGCCTTTGTCAATCAAGTCAAACCAAAAAGATGTTTAAATAAGATTAAAGAAAAGTTTTCTGTGAAATGCAATTTAATCGGATTTGCTTGCTTTGTTAAGAGTTATGCATGTAAGAATATTCTTTTCTACTTTAGGCACAAGGCCAGAAATTGTGGGGGTGGGGGCCAGTACATTAGATCGACTCCAGTACACAACTGGTACTTAATTTACCGACCCCCGAAAGAATGAAAGGCTAAGTCGACCTCGATGGAATTTGAATTCAGTTCGTAAAGAAAGACGAAGTACCGCTAAGCATTTCGAGCGGCGTGCAAAAGTTTCTTATTTCTTTATTGCCCACAAGGGGCTAAACATAGAGGGGACAAACAAGGACAGACAAAGGGATTAAATCGATTACATCGACGCCAGTGCATAACTGGTACTTAATTTATCGACCCCAAAAGGATGAAAAGCAAAGTCGACCTCGGCGAAATTTGAACGTAGAACGTAGCGGCAGACGAAATACCGCTAAGCATTTCTCCCAGTGTGCTAACATTTCTGGCAGCTTGCCATTAATCCAACTCATTGCAGAATATTGAGCCAAAAGTCAAATAAATTAAAATAATATGATTGGTAGAATTCTTCTTCTGTTTTTTAAATGAATGAAGTGAGAATTAATTGAATGAAACTCGATAGTTTAATAAAGGAATGTTAGGTATATAGAAAATATATTACTTTGATTATGAAAATTCGTGGAAAAAGGTGAAATGAAAAGACTAACCAATAACGACAGTACAAATATATCTTACTCGTTGTAAACACCAGCAAAAATAGAAATGGCTTCTAATTTAGGAACAAGACCAATAATTTTGGAGAGAGGGGCTAGTTGCTACTATCGACTCTAGTACTTGACTAGTGCCTTATTTTATCGACACCTGAGGGATGAAATGAAAAGTTGGCCTCTGCTATATTTTACATTCTGAGTTCAAATCCTTTCATCTTTCCCAGGTTGATAAAATAGAAGACATGTTCAATACTGGAGTCGATGGTATAGAGCTAGCTCTCTCTCCTCAAAGTTCAAATATAGTATTTTATGAACATGGAAAATTTTATTCATAAGCAGCTTATCTCTAACACGCTCTACATAGAGTGATTCGATTTTTTTTTCTTTTTGCATATTTGCACACAGGATGTCTTATAATCTATTTAATCTGCCAATTTTCTATGCGATACTATGATAACCGTGGAGGCGCAATGGCCCAGTGGTTAGGGCAGCGGATTCGCGGTTATAGGATCGCGGTTTCGATTCCCAGACTGGGCGTTATGAGTGTTTATTGAAAGAAAACACCTAAAGCACCACGAGGCTCCAGCAGGGGATGGTGGCGAACCCTGCTGTACTCTTCACCACAACTTTCTCTCACTCTTACTTCCTGTTTCTGTTGTGCCTGTAATTCAAAGGGCCAGCCTTGTCACACTGTGTCACGCTGAATATCCCCGAGAACTACGTTAAGGGTACACGTGTCTGTGGAGTGCTCAGCCACTTGCACGTTAACTTCACGAGCAGGCTGTTCCGTTGATCTGATCAACTGGAACCCTCGACGTCGTAAGCGGAGTGCCAACAATAACAACTATGATAACCATAATTGTTTCGTTTGGCTGCGACTTGAAATTTTTAGTTACTTTCTTCTAAATTTTATTTTTATTTATTTTTATTTTTTTTACATGTTCTTACTGAAAATGTACCGTTCTGGTTTTATTTCATCTCCGCCTACTCGTCACAGTACAGATGTGTTGGGAAGAGGGCTTTAGTCTCTGGTTCACTGCCTCGTGTTCATCGATTTTTAAGACTGAGCACGAGACAACTGTTCCAACTATCCTCCGATGCTGTAAGAGATGGTGCAACTAGTGGAGCAGTGGGTCAGCAGCAGTCGGTACCCGCTTTTATCGTTGATGCTGATTTTACTCACTTTTTCTTTAGTATTGCAGCTTCCTAAGGCTGAGAACCTTCACGTGGCACAAGTATAACAGCTTAACCTGTTTTGTACATCTAATCCCATTGGTCGTGTTTTGGTACTTTTTTTTTTTCACTCACGACTGGGCGCAATTTTGAAATGGCACTATAGTCTTGACAGGTCATAAAGATTTGCAAGTCCACGTTGATCAATCCATCTCCGAGCACATGTATATCATCGCCCTTTCGCTTACCAGAGCTCTACTAGTCATTAACAATACCACAAGCTGTCATTCTTGTGTTACGTCGACCCATCTATTGTGGTACAAGTCAAGAGCCAGGATGAATTTTACTATTTCAGCCTACCATTTAGTTTCATCTTTAGTCTCGAAAAGCAGTCAGACGCTACAGTAAGATTTACCTCACTCAATAATCACAGTACTGCACCTTACATCAGTGAGTGGTTTTCTTTTAACCTGTCTTTTAAAGACATACAACAACACACTCTTTTCTTTGTGATACGTCATCTTTCTCCTTATTCACTTTTAGATATACTTTCAGTCGGGTTTCTTCTTGATAGATCTCTTCAAACTTTGCACCTCTTACAGAATGTGTGAGAATACGTTTTACACGAGTCTTTCCTCACCTGTGTATGTGTATGTGTATGTATCTGTATGAATGAAGTTGTTTATTGTTGTTATTATTGTTATCGTTACTAAACGAGTCGTTGTTATTGGTTTGAAATTTTGGCACAAAACCAGCGACTTCGGGGTGTGGGGTAAGTCGGTTACATCAACCCCAGTGCTCAACTGGTACTTACTTTATCGACCCCGAAAGGTTGACCGGTAAAGTCGACCTCGGCGGAATTTGAACTCAGAATGTTCAGACGAATGAAGTGCCGCTAAGCATTTTGCCAGCTCGCCGCTTTATATCATTATTGCTAACATTCGTACCAAAAACAGAAGAATCAAAAATACATATTTTTTTGTTCTTTTTTTTTCTATCTTTAACAAAATTTTTGTTCAACTTTAGGTTCTGTGTTAGCTTTGCTCAAAAGCTAAAGCTATTGTTTGATTTAGGGAAGTGTCTCACCTGGATTTTTTTGTTGCATGTCGGCTTGCGAAGTATTAAAGGTCTTTAATTTTTAATTTATTTTATTTTACTTATTTATTTGTTAAATACGACTAAACAAAAGAGAAACTTCTGGACTTCTTTTCAATAATTCCGCGCGATATAACATTTAAATGATAATCTAACATTTTTTGTAATCAACAAAAATGTAATCCATAAACCAGAGCAAAAGTAAGCGTGTCTTTCCAGGGCACGAAGCAACAACAATAATAATGATAATGGCTTCAAATTTTGCCACAAGGGCAGCAATTTTGGGGGAGGGGATAATTCGATTACATCGACCCCAGTGCTGAACGAGTCATTATTATTAGTTTGAAATTTTGGCACAAAGCTAGCGACTTCGGGGTGTGGGGTAACTCGGTTACATCAACCCCAGTGCTCAACTGGTATTTAATTTATCGACTCCGTAAAGATGAAAAAGCAAAGTCGACCTCAGCAGAATTTGAACGTACAACGTATCGAAGGGCGAAATACCGCTAAGCATTTCGTCCAGTGTATTAACGGTTCTGTCAGTTCGCTACCTTAAATAATGATAATAAAAATACATAATAATAATGGTAATCTTCAAGTTTAGGAAGATAAAAAAATAAATAAAAATATTCAAGGGAAATAACTGAACGACTTACCAGTATTATCCGTTTTCTTCTAGCGGTTTATAAATAAATCACACCCTAACCCTAACGTCAATCAAATCACGTGTGTGATTTATTTATAAACAGAGATGTACGGAGAATACTGGTAAGACGTTCAGTTACTTCCCTTGAATTTTTTTTTTTTAATCCCCCTAAACTTGAAGATGACCATAATAATAATAATAATAATAATAATAATAATCCTTTTTACAATATGCATAAGGCCCGAAATTTGTGGGGAGGGGACCCCAGTGTGTCACTAGTATTTAATTTATCGACCCTGAAAGGATGAAAAGTAATGTCGACCTCGGTAGAACGTTAGGACGGACGAAATGCTGCCAAGCATTGTGTCCGGCGTGCTAACGATTCTGCCAGCTTGCAGCCTCAATAATAATAATAATAATAATAATTCTTTCTACTATAGGCAAAAGAATCTGAAATCTTGATTGAGAGGGCTAGTCGACGCCAGTACTTGACTGGTATTTATTCCACCAACCCCGAAAGGATGAAAAACAACGTCGAACTCGACAAAATTTGAATTCTAATCGCAAAGGCAAACAAAATACCGTTAGGCATTTTGTCCGGCATGCTAACAATTCTGCCAGCTTCCCACCTCAAGCAATAGTAATGATGATAATAATGCCTTCTGATTTAGACACAAGGCCAACAATTTTAAGAGGTGGAGATTACTTGACTAATACTTTATTTTATCGACTCCTAAACAAAGAAAGGTAGAGCTGATTTCAGTGAGAGTGAACTCAAAATCTAAAGAACCGAAACAAAACATTTTTTCCGGTATTCCAACGATTCTGCTAACTCAGGTGCAAGGTTTGAAATTTGAGATCGGAGATATTCTAATACATCGCTTCAAATTGTATTTTTTCGACCGCAAGTGAATAAAAGACGAAGTTGAAGTTGGCATTTGAGACTCAGTACGTGTTACATAACTCTGAAAGCGAAATATTTTTATGTACGGTGAGGGAGCATACAAACGGGAATAGGTGTTATAGAGCTGTCCCAATTCGCAGGGTTTCTAAGGAGTCTAAATCACCGATATACTCTCCCTGAACGGGATTCGTGGCAGGGTTGCTCAGTTACAGCTGAGCGGACTATAACAACGTGAAATGAAGTACTATTCTATATTTTTGAGATGAGGAATTATGTACATTATTTACAATGGCTGGAAAGGTGTCCTCACCTTGTTTGTTGTTACCACAACGTTTCGGCTGATGTACTCTCCAGAACACTTGATGAAAGCTGGAGAGTACATCAGCCGAAACATTGTGTTAACAACAAACAAGGTGAGGACACCTTTCCAGCCATTGTAAATAATGTGAAATGAAATATTTTGCTCCAGAACAAAGCGCATCGCCCTGATCCAGAATCGAAAACGCAATCTTGTGATCGTATGCGTGCAACACACTTAATCACTACGCCACGCGCTTTCACACAAGATGTCATAAGTTATCTATTTAAGTAGTGCTTAATCACTTACTTTAATATTTTGTAAATCATCTATTTAAAGATGTCCTTCTAGTAATTCTTTGCCCATGAGGTGTTCAGGTTCAAACGTAACAGAACTCTTTTCTTCACAGAGACATTAATGTACCTCAATCTGTTCTTATATTTGTTTAACCCTTTGCCTGTGCTGTGCATCACATGCAATACA
This sequence comes from Octopus bimaculoides, assembly GCF_001194135.2. Lineage (NCBI taxonomy): Eukaryota > Metazoa > Mollusca > Cephalopoda > Octopoda > Octopodidae > Octopus > Octopus bimaculoides. Next base: position 91,350,157 of record NC_068988.1, read on the forward strand.
CAGGACATATATCCCAGGTGTTCATGCATCGTATATGATACACATTCACAATTTTTTTCAAACACCAGAGTAATCGGGACTTATTACTCACAGCGTATGAAACAATGGATAAAACAAGCACGGACGTTTAGAACAAACTTATGAAAATTCTCTGGAGAAGCAAAAGGTTACATTTTGTACTGTTTTAATGTTTTTATTTGATTATTTTTGTTCAGAATTTGCTTGTTATTTAGTTATCGAGGTCGACCAATTAACTTTCTGTCCCTCAAGTGTGGAAAGTGATTTCTCCAAATATTTCAATGTTTTACGAATTCTATTAATAACATGATTTATGGCATAAAGAAGTCTTTCATCTAAAATCTCACAAAGACTGAAATGTTTCCGATGTAAGGTGTTGAAATATTCATGCGTTTCCCTTAATAACATTTGCCGCTTAAATGAAATGAAATAGCTCCAGCTAAGAATTAAAACGGTGTTTTTGAGGATTTGTTTAGCTCAGAAATGATTTCTTTCAATGTTATCCTTCACAAAATTGACAAGGCAGAAGACCTGGCTTTTTAAGAAAGGTAAATCAATCAATTGCAGTGATACTCGTGTCTTCCTCAGGTACATTGCTGGTGTAAGTAAAAGAAACATAGTTTCGAAAGAGTATCTAAATCGTATCATAAACTCACCAGACTGTAGGAAGTGACTGTTAGCACCTAATTAATTTATTCTAAATTACTTGCTTCATTTAAGAATATGATATCACGCTTGGATGAAAATGCATAAGACAATATAAAACTATGAAAATATAGTAATTTTATAGTAAGTATTTCTGTGTGTGTGTGTGTGTGTGTGATAGACCCGAGTTTCATATTATACTTATTTAAAATACAAACAGACACGTGTTTTATATTTTACAACTGTATTTCTATATGGTGGAATAATACTAGGCAAAAACTTAAAAATCAAACTTTTATGATGTACCTAAATATAATTGATGCAATCGGATTCCACGTGATATAATATTTTAAAATTATGCAGTTAGATATAGAAAATGATACAATTATATTGCATATTAAGATGATAAAATCCTCATTTATACGATATTGCAATTGTGTTTTCTATAATATTAAATATCATACAATATTATCATTATATTTATAAATTACACAATTATTTTTATAATATAATACATGCAATCGTACATTATTGAAACAATGAATTATGCAATATGCAATAACTATATATACACATTTTACATGTACAAAATATTACATACTTATATTTATAAATTGTATAATTGTTTTAATAATATCATCCAATTATTTTGCTTATATTATTCTTGTTTTATTTATTTAACCCTTTTTATACCATCCCGTTTGAGGCTGCTCTTGATTCTATGGTACACACTTTATTTTCAAGTCATCTAAATAAAAACCTTCGGTCAAAACTTCATAATTTATGTTACTAACATTAGCTTAATAATGACAAAGTTATTTCAATAAATTTTTCATTATTTTAAAAATTAATTGACATAACAGCTGTGTATTTCGGCAGAAGTATGTTAACAAAAGGATTTAGAATATAAGAAACTCACCAATTTAGTTTTCAAACGTTAATCCTAAATCCTCTGAATCTGTTTCCAGTGCTCTTTAAGTTCCTCTTAGTAATAATATTATCCTGACTAACCTTCCGCTTAGTTAAGAAGACCTTTGTCTTCTGACAGTAAACGCTAAAATTGAGACAATTAAAAATAGCAATTCCGTTTACAAGAGAAACTCTTGAAGTTGAATTTGTCATTTGGGACTCTTTTTCGTCACTCGCCTTAAATTAACAATCTTCCAATTTTCTTTGGCCGCCGGAGTATATATATATGTGTGTGTGTGAGTGTGTGTGTGTGTGTGTGTGTGTGTGTGTGTGTGTGTGTGTGCAAACAAATACCGGAGTACTCAATGCATGTTGTAATATATACGGTTTCTTTAAACTGAATATATATCTCTGGACGTCAGTTTCAAGGTACTGCAAACTTATGTACGTATGTATGTGTTTATATATATGTGTGTGTGTGTGTGTATGTGTGTGTGTGTGTGTATGCACGTATGTATGAATATATATATATATATATATATATATATATATATGTATGTATGATTGTGAAAGAATATATGAATATATCTATATCTATATAGATTTGAGGGCCGAAACAGAGAAATCTGCTGTAGATTAAGGGATTTAACGTAAAATAATCACAGGCACAACCGCAAAATGATGGACCGCGCAGGCGCACAGAAGCAATCGGCAATGACGACTGTTAATCACTCAAACCCTTATTGCTACTAGCCACAGTGTTTCTCTGGGGTTTTGATTAATATTTCTTTCCAGCGACAACAGCAACAACAATATGCAACTGTATTATCTGTGTTTTCTTTTCAACAACCTCGTCTTCAGCATAACCCACACGACTCTATTGCACGTTTTTTTTTCGACATCCGGGCAAGTGTCATGGCACCAGTGACCATCATCGAAACAGTTTGTTGTTCTTTAAACTTTTAATTTAGTCTTCATTTGATGTTCTACTGCTACTTCTTGAAAACATTGTTCTTGTTACTATCGTTCACTGCTGCTGCTGCTGCTGCTGCTATTGATACCGTTGTTGTTGTTGTTGTCGTCCTCGTCCTCGTCATCTACAATTACTGTTACTACTATTGTTAGCAACTTTTGTTCTGTTTTCTGTTGCTTTTGTTATTGTTGATAGGGGCTATTTTTTCAAATTTTAATCATCATCACCATTACCATTGTTGTTGTTGTTGTTGTTCCTCTTCATCATCATCATTATTATTATTATTATTATGGAGCACGTGTACAAAAATATAATAGAAAAAGAAAGCTACTTGCTTACATATGTGTTTATTCATACAAACATACATATAAAATGCAAAAGTACAAATATGCAAATAAAACACGTATACACACACACACACCACACACACACACCACACACACACACACAAACGCGCGCGCGCATGCACACACGCATGCACACATGCGCACACAGAGACACCAGAGTGCACAAATATACACACACGCTTATAAGCATATAACACTTCTTCATAATAAACACATATACACACCCACATGGTTTGATATATGTGTGCGTTTCTGTTTTGAAAAGACCGCCTCGGATGGGAGTGCTATATAGGTGCGGGTCCTCCACCCCGGGTAGGTAGAGAGATATTATGCTGGTAAAGATATACTTTCTCACTGTGTCGGTGTGTCGCAAACAACGCTACGTACAACTGTCAGCTGATCGACCACACGTCTCCAAGGAATGCGGGCTGCCTCGATTGCTTCTGATGTTCGTATTTACTCTCTCTTCTTCTCTTTCTCTATCGCTCTCTCTCTCTCTCTCTCACACACACACTCTTTCGCACCCTCTATTTCTTCTTTCCCACTGTATCATTCCCACTTCTTTCCCACTCTCTCTTTCTTCCTCTTTCACTCTTCCATCTTCCCTCTCTCTCTCTTCCTCTCTCTCTCTCATTGGCGCTTTTCTTCCGTTTCATAATCGTTTATCTCTGCTCCATCTCGTCTTCTCTTTTCTTTGTCTATCCATCTATCTATCTATCTATCTACCTGTCTATCTGTCTGTCTGTCTGTCTATCTATCTGTCTATCTATCTATCTATCTATCTACCTGTCTATCTGTCTGTCGGTCTATCTATCTATCTATCTATCTATCTATCTATCTATCTATCTATCTGTCTGTCGGTCTATCTATCTATCCATCTATCTATCTATCCATCTATCTATCTATCTAACTATCTATCTAACAGTTTGGCTGTCTGTCTGTTTATACTCACACATTATCTCCTCTGTTGTACTCTGTCGTACTCTGTTATACCTTTCATCTCACAACGTTATCTCCCTAATCTTCTCCCTTCACTCCCCATCCCCACACCCTCTCCCCTATCCGTACCCACATCAGAACCCCACCTTCCGTCTTCCTCACTACCCTTTCGTATTTTTCTCTTTCACTTTTCCGGTTTTCTTTCTTTTCTCTTCAATTTATTTCTTAATATTCTTGCTTTTGAACACAAAAGATGTACAATACATAACACACACAAATACAACACAATATGTATAGAATAGATAGCTAACACATCATATGCAACATAAATCATACACAGTACATAATAGACACATTTAAACACAGGAATAACACAGAATTAAGTACACACATGCACACACACACACACACACACACACATATATACTTACATACATACATACATACATACATACATACATACATATAGACTGAAAGAGATAGATAGATAGATAGATATATAGATAGATAGATAGATATGTAGATGAATACACATATTTATATAGATGTAGATGAATAGGTATATATTTATAGAGATAAATAGATATAGATAATGCAAATATATGTGTATGTATGTATGTGTATATACAGAGAGAGAGAGAGAGAGAGAGAGAACGCACGGCATAGAACGACAAAATCAAATCATTCACATGCACACACACACACACACACACACATAGATAGATAGATAGATAGATCACATGAAAGTACAAAAAACAATCACAGCTAAACACATACACACTCTGGTACACCGATATATGGGTATAAATATACACGCAGCACACAAAAGTGGCATGCTCTCTCTCTCTCTCTCTCTCTCTCTCTCTCTCTCTCTCTCTCTCTCTCACGCACACACACGCACAAATACAAATGATCAACAGACGATCGCTCGACCTGCTAAAAATAGTAGCCATAGTTCTTTCAACTCGCACCCTAGCATTTTAAAAAGGAAGGATACATTGGATAAGGTCGTCTCAAATAAGTTATATACGTAAAAATAAAAGAATCGATTATCACGGCTGGAATTCCTTTAATCATTGATCTATTTGATGGGGGCTTATTGGTGGTTAAACAGTAATATTAAAATTGCTATCCCACACCGTCTCCCGTCTATATATATATATACAGGGTGGATGAAAAGTAAGTAAGCATTAAAAATTGATAATAAAGTCCATATTCCGTTTGCAAATTTATTGAAACAAATGATACATGCTCTTTATTAGATGAGAAAATGAAAGTAAATCTTCATATTCCAACGTAAGCACCGGTGGCGTCAACCAGTTTCCTCAAACGGCCAGGGATGAAATGAACAACATTCTGAAGGACGTTGTCTGGGATATCATTGAGAACCTTCTGAATTCGTATCTCCAGGTCCTACAGTGTGCGAGGTTTTGTCTTGTACACCTCCTCTTTTGTGTTACCCCACAGGTAAAAATCACATAGAGTGAGATCTGGACTTCTCGACTTCTACGGTCACAGTTTTCAGATTTTAGCTCTTGCACGTAATGGGGTTTCCACGGACGAAAATTCAATTCCTTATGCAATATCGCACGTATTGTGTGTCTTGTTAGTCTGCTTTCACGAGCTGCTTCACGTGTTGATTTTTGCGGGATGCAATTAAGCATTTCCTACACTGTTGCCACGTTCTCCGCTGATCGGGATGGGGTTGGATGGCCACTTCTTCTTACATCGTTCACACAGCCAGTGGTCATCAGCTTTGCATGATACTTTTTATTGTCTCCTGGCGTAGTGTTGCATGCTTACCTTTCCATGCACGCCACTATCTCTGAACCAAAACAATGAAATTCCACACAAAATGTTTTCGTCATGACTTCAGTGATACTAGAATTTTTATAAGTAATTTCTAATGCTTAGTTACTTTCCACCTACCCTGTATGTATATATATATATATATATAT
>NC_068988.1:91356361-91358480 GCF_001194135.2 Octopus bimaculoides
ATATATATATATATATATAAAATCATCTAACGTTCAAAGAGGTGAGCAGGATGACTTTAATGAATCGAGGATATGCTCATATCAAGGAAAGACAAACATTGTTGAACAATAACAATGTTGGGGAGAATACGTACTTAATATCGCAAATACCTCCAAAAAGCTGTTAACCAATAAAAAATACATCAGTAACGAAATAATGAAAAGAAAAATAATAACGTTAATAATAATTTCTGTCAAGAACGAAAAGGTAGGCAACTCCGATATCTAGATTACATAAAGTTCGGCTGAAGTTGGGAGTGAGCTTAATCTTTGGTAACTATGGTAATAAAACCAGACATATTTCTACCTAATTAGACTTACTCAGCGAAGCATAATCATGTGTATAAGTACAAGAGTCTAGAATAACTGAAAAACTATATGTAGCTTTTGGATAAAAAGTAAAAGTAACTGATTAGGTAATTAAAAATAACACTGAAAATTTTTCCTAGGGTTGTTTTCTGCATGAAGAGTATATAGTTAAATAGGGGTTACTAAACTTAATATAGTGGACCACGAACAAATCTTTTTAGTCATTTAAAATTACACTTCTAATGAAAAGAAAATAACATTAGCGTGGTGCATGTGGTGAGCTGCGTGTATACCAGTTAATTAAATGAATTATTGAAACGTACGTAAGACTAACCAATGAACTGATTTACATGTCAATGGTGTGTGTATGTGTGTGTGCAGAGTCAGGTAAGGGGGTATAGTTCCGAAATCCAAAATTGATTAAACATGAAATGGTGACTTGTAGTAAGGAGTGGTTTGCTGAGTATTTTAAATGCGACTTCAGTAGTAATATTCAGTGTTTGTTTCTTACACAATGGTACTGGTCGCATAGAGCGTTTGTTAGCGCTTATTTCACTATTTATCACTTACCTGTTCATATAAAAGATGTCCCTTGGGAAATGTTTCGTTATTGTTAGACAAATGTGTAACAAGTACAAAAATTGTTAGCCTGCTTCACAATATAAAACGGAACGAAAATAAACGAACATTTTGAAAACATTATCATACTTCATACTTAACTCAGCACTCGTTTTAACATCATACCAGCGGGCTCTTGGATGTCTTTAGCAGGATTCAGTCTGTTGTAAACATCTGAGGGCCAGGTCTCCGATCAGAGAATAACATGAGCACGGCCTTAAAGTATATGCAAATGTTGTAAAACATATTAAAGGATTTAAAAGAAAGGAAACTCATCACAGCTTTTGACAAAATAATTGAAAAAGAAATTTAACTAACTAGTAATATTTTAAAACATAATTTACAATAAGTAAAAATAATCCACTGTCAGATATGGAAGTGAAATTCTAAATTAAGAGTAAAATCAGTTAAAGGAATTTCTTGTATTCCAATTTTTTGCAACACTCGGAAACTTCATTAATTTTAATTAAAACTATATCTGTAAATTTTTTGAAATGTTCATCAACAATATTTCTTGATTTGGTTGAACAAATGATATTTTTCACATGCTAAATAAAACGTTTAATGACGCGGAATTTGATACAGAATTATTTTTTTTTAATTTCACTGCATTTTATTCTGTTGGATATAAAAAGGTTATAGCTAGCAATACCCTAAATAATTGTTCAATTATGAGATATTTTGGACCCGTCTTCAGAAACATTGAAATCAGAGACCAATAGAAAGAGAAGAAAGGTTGCGTGAATTAACTTAGAATCTTAAACTTCGAAAATGGTTTTAATGATTTTCGTGACTGAAGAAAACAGGACTCTGTTCAAAGATTTTGTTGCTGCAGAAACATTAAAGAAAGCAAAATATTGTAGCTAACAAATTCTGAACAGAATTGCCATATGATTTGCCGATGCAGAAAAAGGAATTTCGCAGCTAAATAGGTGATGAGATAGCCAGTGTATATAACAACTAAACTCAAATAATGCTTTACAACCGTCATTTGTTTTGAACTTCTTACAATATTCTTCGCTTTTGATAAGAGAGTTCGTGTAAACGAGAGTTTACGAAGATATTCCAGAAGTCATTCGAAAGTTATTACCGGATAAGGAATATTTCAAAAGTATAAAAGTATTGATATTCATATTTTTCAGATAATTCATTA
>NC_068988.1:91358569-91366549 GCF_001194135.2 Octopus bimaculoides
TATATATATATATATATATATATATATATATATATATATATATATGTATGTGTGTGTGTGTGTGTGTGTGTGTGTATTTATAAATGTATATGTGTTTGTATGTATGTTTATCTATATATTCATGTATTTATTTATTCATTTATATATTATAATGTAGAGCCGCTTGTTACATGGGTCTTTACTTAGAGCTTGTAAGAATATCATTTTCTACTCCAAACCGAAACACTTACTGTGTGAACTTCTTGACCAATATCTGTTCATTTACATACATACATTACATACATACATACATACATACGCATGCACACACACACACGCGCACGCACGCACACACACACACACACTCATACATACATACATACATACTTACTTGTGTGTTATTTACATTTACGCTTTATTATTTGCAATTTCAGTATGGCAATGAATTAACATAAGATACCATTGTCAAGTAATCCGAAATTTATATTCAGTAATGCTTATATCAAATAAACGAACAGACGACGAAAAAGAAAAAAAAGACAATGTTTTAAATTAAGTTATTACTTATAACATGGAAAATACCATTTCACTTGTTCTGTTTCTATTGTGAAGCTCAACAGAATCCTGAAAAACTAGTGCTCTGAGCTCCTACTGAAGTTGACCTTTGAAAAGTTACCTTAATGGCTTTCCATAGAAATATTTTCATCAGCGCGGCAATTTCAACATAGTTTCTTTGTGCAGCAGACGACAGTTATAGCTGTCGATACAAATTTAGAAAGTTTCAGCGCTGCGCTCAAAATCTTTTATTAATTTATATTTTTTTTCTCTATTTTAGGCATACATGTCTATTATTTAAAATAATAACATTCTACAAATTTTAGATTAATATTTCACAAACTTTAAATCAGTAGAGGAATTTATTTCTAACGTCAGTTCTTCTGAACCTGAGTCCGAAACGACAGTTCTTTTCATTTCAAAGTTACTTTAACTTGTCAGTATTCAAAATAACCCTATTCTAATATTTTTGTTTGTTTTATGTTGATCTAAGAATACATTTTGTAGAGTAAATACTATATTCTGACATTAAAAAAGAAAGAAATGGAAAGAAAAAATGGTACAGAAAACTTCATTAAAACACTGGAAAAGTTAGACACAAGAGCAAGAAAGTATGTGAAATTTAGCTGTCCACCTTTGATTGTGTGCTGAGAACATTAACGCTGTACAGTTGATGAAATTGTAAAGATAAATTGCATTTAATAGCCTCCATTCGGCGTTTAATAGTTTAATGTTCAATGTTGGATGCAGGATGTTTGTGTTCGGTGTCAGATACAAGTTTATGTTCTGGTGGTCCAATGAGTTGAATAAAGCGTGGAATCACAGCCCATTAAACAATGCTAAACGCTTGATTAACTAATAAAACAAGCCTTTCAAATGTTAGTTCGTTGCACCGTATCCGGGCTCTTGGAAGCGAATATCTTGGCTGGTTTCTTGCTTTCTTTACAACATTATGTACCATGTGGATGTGGGGATTTTCCATTCTTATTCAAGGATTTATTCTTTGTCCTTCACAAAACTATTACGATAGACAAAGAAAATAAACCTGAAAGAATTGTTCTGGAAATCAAATTGTAATAAAAACCAGATTGCATAATCTTACTTCCTGATAAAATCAATCTCTGGAGCAAAAAGTATATATAAAAAAATGAATATAACATATTCCGGTCATTCTTAGTCACAACAGAGATATCAGAGCTCATGCTAAATGAATAACACCAAAGGTGTTTGTGTCATTTTGATAACTGAAACCCTTAAACAGTTTGCAACTTTCTTTTGTAAGTTAACGGAAAGGAATTAAAAAGAAGTGTTGTGGAAAACTTGTCTTAGAATTCTCTCTCTCGAAACCTCCTCCCAGTGATGAGGGCAGTCTCAACTGTGACGACAATTGTAATTAACTCCACAAAATAGCGAAAATAATAAAAGGCAGGGACGACAAGATATTTTCCATTAACAGCAACTGATGCAAAGTGAAGAAAAACCACATTAATTTTGCAACAACCACATCAAGCAAGAAACAGCAACCACAGTTACAGCCACAAAAGCAACCACACTCATAATCAACCAACAAAACTACCACAATTTCAACTGTAAAAGAAAAACAAAAAAACTTGATAACCAACAAAACAGCATGTAAATGGACAACAAAAGTTATTAGAGATGAACCTGCGGTTTTCATCAACTACGGCATTTATAAATCCATAAAAAAAAAAAGGAAGAAAAATCCTAGAAAAATATTTTGAAAATAACACTCTGAACAACCGTAGAAAAGCTATCACTGAACACTGGTGTCAGACCTCGAAAGAGAGGAAAACACTGTTTATTATTTAATTCTATAAAACCTGCTGGACGATAGAATCAATAGAGCAGCAAGCTAAATACGTTACAGTATTTAGACGTGTCTTTTTACGTTCTGAGTTCGAATCATGCTACGGTCATCTTCAGTTTTTAACTCTTCCGGGGTCGATAAAAATGAAGTGCAGTTAAATACTGGGGGTCTTTATAATTAGTTACACATTTTTCTGAAATGTACCTGAAAATGTTTAATCTAGTGTTGGGAGTGAAATAAAACTAATATGACGACAACCAAAATATCTTGTTATATTTACCTCTTACCTAGAAATACGTCGATTTGTTAACTCTAAAACAAAATATTATTTTGTAAAAGATATGTTACGTTCTCTTTCAGATAAGCCAGTTTTTATAAAGTTCTGACGGTGTTCCTCGGCGAGCTTAAATTGTGTTTGGTGCATGAAATAGCTATATATATTATTGGCTACAAAACTTTATCTTTGCATATTAACTTCTGCATTCCATAATTGTTTTTGTTTTCCATTGAAGTAGGACACTTATCCTATTTAAATAACATATATCCAAGAGGCATGTGGCTAACTACAGTTGCCGCCATATTACGCATTAGTAAATTCGTTAGTACGTCACATTGAATATTTTGCGGTATTCGTTCCGGTTCTCTATGATTTGAGATCAAATCCCACTGAGATCAACTTTGCTTTTCATCCTTTAGAGGTTGATATATAGAATACGAGTCCTGTATTGGCATCAGTTCTCTCTCTTTATGTATTTATCCATCTATCTACCTATCTGTCTATCTATCTATCTATCTATCAATCTATCTATCAAGGGTCTATCTATCGAGAAGAAATTGGCTCTGTTCAGACGTGGAGAGGATAGGCTCTGTCAAGTTTAAAATGCCCAAGACACGCTATCTGACACGACTCCAACTGAAGGCCCAAAGAAAACTACATCACATTTTTATAGTACAACTGTATATTGCATCTAACTCTTCAGTTCAACAGTGTTGCCACTACTTATAGGGATAAAGTGTACCATATTGTGGTACCTACTTGAATTTAAGAAGACTGAACAGTTATGTGTTTTGACGAAAGAAACAGTGCAATGATGTCACATGGAATTATCTAGCAACTAGGTAGGCTTTTTAGAGTTCTTGACTCTAAATAGTTGACTGCATTGGTCATGGATACAGCACAATAAACTAAACTAAACTTTGGTGTCTACTTATGATTAAGTGGACCCGGCTATTGAAGGAAAACGGCTTCGCCTTAGACACAATACAAAACACTATGCTACTTTGATTGATAGATAGATTGATTGATTGATTGACTGGTTAGTTGATTGAATGGTGGATGGATGGATGGATGGATGGATGGATGGATGGGTGGGTTATTGGATGTTTGTAAGCATCCTAATTTTGGGGGGTTTATTTGAGTTCTTTTCTTTTCTTTCCATTGCAGAATTCAAACCGATCACTAAAAAGTGGCAAAATTCTTTTGTTTATATCAAGACAGCTTTTGGATTGTTGGATATGTGAATTAGCATGTGCATATATATGTACGTGTAGATAAACTCGAACTCATTTAGTGTACATATCACTTTAGTATACAAGTGTGTTGGTTTCATTACTCTTGTTTGTGTGTGTGAAGAGGTATTCCATATGTATATATGAATGTGTGCATGTATTCAGCCTAGATATCTCAAATGGAGAATCCCTGGAATGGTTTACAAATTTTTTTCTGTATTTCTAATTGTTTGTATTTGAAGAATGTAAATCGATTCGCTCTGCTTCATTGGGGAATCCCAGCATTTCTATGATTTTATGCAAATCTATTGTTACATAACCCACTGTGTCTATGATAATAGATACTAATAGAAGTCTATCACCTGGATATAAGAGTTGTAGATTTCTCATTAGTTCTCCATTGATGTTTTATTTCCTTCAGTTTATGTATATGTGTATCTATGTATTAGCAATCTTTGCATCATAGTTAATGCAAATGTATCACGAAATATCACACTGACTGCACTAGTCGTCCGAAGTTAATATCTCTTATGGACGTATTGTGTTAGCATCTATTAGCATGTACTCACTGGCAACTGCATACCAAAACAAAATCCGTCGTCACTGATATAGAAAAACAATGATTGAAAAATCACTGAAGTTGCAATTAGGCGGCCGGTTGGGTAAAAATTCGTCATGTGCATCAGAAGTAGTATTAGATTAAATTAGCAATCAGTGTATCATACTTAATGAAAATTCATCAAGGAAAGTACTCGTTTGGAGATAATATCTCTTATGGGTGCACTGTGTTAAATATGCATTTATGCATGAATGCAAGTGTGTATTTGTGTGTGTGTTTCTGGTTTAATTTTTTTGAAAGAGCTGGTTTCTAGCCTAGAAAAAGGCTCTTTCACTGGAATATTACATGACGTCAACAGGGTAATTTTGATAGTACGTGTGTATGTATGTATGTATGTATGTATGTATGTATGTATGTGTGCATGTATGCGTACACACATGGGTGCAGGCATAGATATAATTGCATGTGCGTATCGTGTTATATGCTAAATCCCTTGAATTGCTTTATATACTTGAACAATGGCTGTGATAATTTGTAACTGTAACCTTCTGATTGAACGTGTCTTTATTGGCTTGTGAAACCCAGCTTCTCACGATTAGTTTTGAGACAGTAAGTCACGTAATCAAATGCTGTAATAATTATAGGTAGAAACCTAAAGGCTTCGTCTCAAAAGAGTGCATTTCTCTTCAGTTTGGCGAAGATATTTTTCTTTTGCACTAATCCTAAACATTATATTAACATCTGCCGGGTAACTAACTGACTTCAAATTCTGTGCATAGTTACTTTTCTCCATCCCAGATCTTTACATCTAGTTTCTTGCACTGAAACCTTGACAAAAACATTCCACCAGAATTCGTTCATATTAAGCATGATAAATACCACCACACTACTGTAGCTTATTATATCTGTATCCTCAGGATTATCCTTTCTACGGATGTCGTTATATAATGTTCTAGCAAAGACATCATGTTTCATAAATATGTAATGTCTTGATGACATTTTCGGCCAACCACTTGATGTAGGTAACCTTCTTAGTGTTATTCAACTGAGTCTGTGCCGGTTATCGCTTCTAGGGAGTTTACCAGCGTCCTTATCTGTTTTGTTCATCAGGCATTGTTACAGCTTCCTGTTCTTGTATTGTAAACGCTTATCGTTCAAAGTGAGAGCTAATATTCCAGTTTTATTCCAGAATATATTACTCTAGTTATGTATGTTGCTAGCATTTCAAAGCTTTTTGGAAATATTGAAAAGCATGACCGTTTGCTAATATGTACACCTACTTTCTTCTGGTGACCTGTTACGGTAGAGTTTTATTCGTTAAACACACAGTCATGCAACCCTTTTTCACCGTTTAATGCTTATCAGAAAGAAAATGATACGAAACGAGCATTTCATTCATAGCTTCCGAGAGAATCTTGGGAAAATTGATTCTTCACTCATTTAATTTTTCAACAGAGATATGTAAACAAATAAGTATTTAATATCAGATTTCATTTGACTTTGAGTCTTAACTCATAAAATGCTGGCTGATGCCATAACATAGCTGCAAGCTGGTATCGCGCAATGGTATAAGCTTTTAACCAACTCTTCCAGAGCAGGAAACCTTGGGGCCCAACCAGAATCCGAAATAGTATCTTGTTTTTAAAATATATAGTAGTACTATAATGCTGGTGACAAATATTTTTTACTACATCTTGCTTAATAAAATATTATTTATGTTTATTTTCATTATTGTCCCTGTGTGACGTTTTTTTTTTTTTAGATATATTGTAAGATACATTGTACTCTAGACTATGTTATCAAATCCCTAGTAGGTTGACAGTGTCACTATTTGGGTAGTTCCAGCTAGATTACTTCGTTGAGGCAGTGCATTTACCAAACGTAGGTCATTGTCTTGCATAGATACACCTCTAGTTTGCTTCGTGATGTTACTTGCTTGTTGAAACTCATCCGTTCTTTTCTCTGCTTCATATCTTGTACTAGTCGCGTTACATTTTTATATATTACCTTTAGTAAATATATTACCTTTAGTAAATATATTACCTTCAGTCCAAAAACCATGAAGTCACTTCAGCACTGTATCAGTCATTTGTACAAGAAGTTTGTAAATTAAGGTGCTATTGCGAGAAAACATCTGATGCAATAGCTGTCTCCATGAATTCTCGTGTTGCAATTTCAAAGCAAAGAATTAACTAAAAATTGATGCTATGTAACACTTGTTGGAATTCCAGCTAAATTTTCCAGCAAGTGAAGGATCCAATTTCATCTTCACTTGCAGTGTCTCATGGACTACTTTCATACATCTTGACTAGAAACTATTCCAGAGCCGAAAATATATTCTTTATGTTTTCCATAGGGACTTTTCTGCAAGGTTGTCTCTTGTCAGAGAGCTTTTTCGGTTCTTCATCATACGATCCAGTGTAGAATGAACAGTTGAGCTCTGATGGATGAAGCTTACCGCTTGAAATGAAACTTTATAACATTTCTACTTCATTGAAGAATGTGACAAAATAACAACTTGATTTTATGCAATACGCACAAAGTTCAAGCAGTGAACATATAAAGCTGTTTCTCAATGCGAAGAAGAATCCTCAAGTGAAGATCCTTGTACGATCAAACAATGTTGACAGATCTATCATAGCCCTAACCCCTCGTATTTTCTCTCTGTAAGCCACTTCTTTCAAAAGAAAAGGAGATGAGGACAAGGTTATCTCTTCCAGCTTTTCAGCTGCTGTAGACTTTATATCACACTTCAATGAAACTTTCACATACATACCGTATGCAAAGACAAGCCTGCCCAATGAAGGGAGACATCTGTACCTTCATGCAGAAGAAATGCTACGTTGATTTTATTTGTTATCGATTTTCTCATATAAGTAGCCAAAGACTTGGTTATATCCTTCTGAGTACAATCTGAGAGTATTGACATCTGCGATTTCTTTTAATATGCGATGCACTTGATGGTTCTCAGCAATACGGTTATATTTGGCAAAGAGGTGGACCAAATCAAAGAAGTTCCCAATGTTTAATCTCCTTTGATATTCCTGTAATTGTGAAGAAAATAAGAAAAAAGAAATAGCAAAATAGCAAAAATAATGAAGTATGTCCTCTTGCAAACTTACAAAAACATCAGTCACAAATATAACCATTTGTAACGATGTTTTTCTGAATTTCCTAAAGTTTATATATCTGCGATACGCTGTTGACATTACAGTTTGCTTTATGATGATAATGTCGGAAAAAGGTTTAACGTTTCTTTTATTGTTAGGGAGATGTATATTTATACGTTGTGTGTGTGTGTGTGTGTGTGTGCGTATGTGTGTGTGTGCGTATGTGTGTGTGTGTCTGCGTATGTGTGTGTGTGTGCGTGCGCGAGCGCGCGTGTGTGTGTGTGTGTGCGTGTGTTTAAGTTGAAAATACACTGGGAGTTTTTTAGATGGTTTATTTTTAAAGACAACCGGTTTTGGTGTGTTTATGTCACGTAACTTAACGGTTCGACATCAGTCACCGATGGAATGAAATAACTTTCTTTCCTATATATATATATATA
>NC_068988.1:91366912-91369057 GCF_001194135.2 Octopus bimaculoides
ACACACACACACACACACATGCATGTATATATTGTATGTGATGCACCTATCTTATCATAAAATGATAAATTCATACTCTATTAAACATATTTCAGTGGAGGTGCAATGGCCCAGTGGTTAGGGCAGCGGACTCGTGGTCATAGGATCGCTGTTTCGATTCCCAGACCGGGCGTTGTGAGTGTTTATTGAGCGAAAACACCTAAAGCTCCACGAGGCTCCAGCAGGGGATGGTGGCGAACCCTGCTGTACTCTTTCAACTTTCTCTCACTCTCACTCTTCCTGTTTCTGTTGTACCTGTAATTCAAAGGGCCAGCCTTGTCCCACTGTGTCACGCTGAATATCCCTCCTGAGAACTACGTTAAGGGTACACGTGTCTGTGGAGTGCTCAGCCACTTGCATGCTAATTTCACGAGCAGGCTGTTCCGTTGATCGGATCAACTGGAACCCTCGACGTCGTAAGCGACGGAGTAACAACAACAAGGTTGGTATATATGACTATCTATCTAGCTAGCTAGCTATCTGTTCGTGTGCGTGTGTATTTTAACCCAGATCTAGCCGAAACTTCAGCCACTCTTAGTGATGTCGAGAACTATGGAGAAAATTCAGAAGATGATGAGTGATTAAAAAAAATATATATTACCATGTGACCTTATTAGTTTGAATAGTATTGTTCTGTTTTTACCATCACACAGCTTCGGCTTCCTCTAACGAGAAATTAATTTTCCGCTTCGCTGTTTCTAGTGTTGTAACGTGAGCTCAAGTCGGTTTCGAACCGGAAGGCAATCTTCTGTATTGAAGCAAGCAGTTTGATGTGTCGGTGACAAATACTCCTGCTGCTTTATTGAATGAAAAGTGTGTAAAAGTGACAAGATATACAAACAGTAAACGTGTTTGGTGTTTTTCTTACTGCTTCGTCTCTTAACTTCTTAATTCACAAGGGTATGAAAGGTTGCCAAAAAACCAATTTTTTGTCCACACAATAACGACCGTGGAAACATATGCAAACATCAACACGTTTCTATCCCGGAGTTTAAATTGAGAAATTATATACTTGTAAAGACAATATACTGAACTGTAACCAGACAAAAACAACGGGCAACACTAATAAAGGATCTAGACGTTACAGAAACAATAAATATATACATGATACGGATGTTGGTGGGATGTCATATGACGTGAAAGGTGGATGTGAAGTTAATGCTTCGTCAGCCGTGTCTTGTAACTGGTGCCTTACCAGCTGAATGGAGACCTCCTACCGAGAAATGGCTCTCGAGTTCACAGGTATAAAACGCGAGTTGCAATCAGCCGGTGGAAGTTTGTGTGGGGGAGCACCGTCATTTAGATGTCATTACTCACGTGACATCTAATGGGTGGGGGACATGAAAGAAATAAGCCCCTACCACTAGCAACTGGATAACTGGACACGTGAATCATTACACTCTCTATAATTTGGCCAACGCTTCTATTTATTTATTCATTCATTCATT
The DNA here is from genome assembly GCF_001194135.2 of Octopus bimaculoides. Lineage (NCBI taxonomy): Eukaryota > Metazoa > Mollusca > Cephalopoda > Octopoda > Octopodidae > Octopus > Octopus bimaculoides. The sequence goes on from NC_068988.1 coordinate 91,368,400, forward strand.
TATTAATGCTGGAAAGACTTTACCATGGTTCTTCGTCATTTGAAATGCAAGAAAACGATATTCGTCGGTATATCACCCCCCTCTCTCTCTCTCTCTCTCTCTCTCTCTCGCTGTATGTGTATGCATAGCCGTGCACATATACGTGGGAGTGGTGTCTGTATAGTAATTAGCTATGCATGTATTATGCATGTATACGTTATGTATGAATTTATTTACACGCAAGTATCTAACTATACGCATGTACTTGCGCAACATGTTTAATATCTAATATATCTACCAGTAAAATGGGTGAAAAAGAATGAGAAAAATAAGCAGCTCAGAAATGCCCACCACCGTCTACCTCACCTCACCAACACCTTCGTGAAAGAAGCGGATGGTAATAAGGGTGAATATAAGATATGTGACCTACTGTATTTATCACTATTGATGGGACTTTATATTGATAGATAGATAGATAGATAGATAGATAATTAGATAGATAGATAGATAGATAGATAGATAGATAGACGGATAGATAGAGAGATAGAGAGAGAGAGAGATAATTAGATAGATAGATAGATAGATAGATAGATAGATAGATAGATAGATAGATAGATAGATAGATACATTTCTTTTATTAGCCACACAGGGCTCAACGAAGATGGGACAAATACAATGT
>NC_068988.1:91369978-91376029 GCF_001194135.2 Octopus bimaculoides
CACACCTCCAGTCACCAAAATGACGACCCATTCACCAATATTGACACACTGACAAAGTCACGTGCTTCTCTCTCTCTCTCTCTTTCTCTCTCTCTCTCTCTCTCTCTTTCTCTCTCTCTCTCTCTCTCTTTCTCTCTCCCTCCTTCTCTCTCTCCCCTCTCTCTTTCTCTCTCACTCTCCCCCTCATATCAACATACTCTCTTCCACTTCAACGTGGCACGTGTTATTGCTACGATTATGGTTGCTGTTGCTGTAATCCCGGCCATTACTGCCGCTGATGCTGTTAACGCTGTTCTTAGGGCTGTTGATGTTGCTGCTGTTATTAATGATTTTGGTACTGTTGCGGCTGTCACTGTGGTTGTTGGTGTTGGTGTTGGTGTTGTTGTTGTTGTTATTATGACCGTGAGCCTGGCAAGTTTCGCTTGACCTCGTTCCGTGGATTTTATAAGAAAAAGCACATAATAGTGTATCTGCACCCTTCAAATTTATACCATCGTGGACAACAGGTTAATTGCTGTCGAGTGGTGAGTTTATTTTCCTGTTTTGTAAGGTCAATTGATTTTGCTTTTAATCATAGTTGTTTGCGTTTTCGGATCTGTTCAGTTTCGATCACAGATTTTTATTATTATTTTTTTTTTAAACTAAACAGTTTGAAACTTTCGTATGCTGATGTAATTTCTCACACTGAACACGGTTTACTATCGATATTTTTGACAAAATTTCGTATTTTAGAAGTTATTTCGTGTTAAAGTTGTCGTATTTGGGTAATTTTAACCAATCAACGACGTGTATTCAGCTGAAAAAAATGACTGCTGTTTGCGATGGTAATCGAAAAGGAACAACTTCCGGGCCATCTCTTCTAAATGTCACCACTCTGTTCTATTTTATGTCTGTTTACTGCCTGTGTTGCATATTACACGCTTTTTTTTTTCTTTGGTTCTCGCGTCGGAGTAACCAGTAAACATCGGAGAATTAACTAAAAAGGGAGAAATATTATTTACTTATATTTATTCGTTTACCTGACATGTTGCTAGAGATACAGTAGTAATTGTAGTGGCAGTGACAAATTCGTTCGCTGTCTAGTAGTTGATAGTGTAGAAGTAGTTACCTGCCAGTAGAGAGGGAAAGAGTAAGGATTGCATGGTGTTGACTAGAAAGAGTCACAGAGGCTCAAATACAAAAAACTGTAGGTTCCGTCTGGAATCTAACAGAATGTATACAGAGAGGAAGGGCCTATAGAATAGTGGACGTTCAATTCTGCACCGAGGAAGAAGCCAAACATCACTCTCTGAATCCCCTAAAAAGCTAGGAGCAGTTAGTTGTTAGTTCCTTTCTACTGCGGCCAGAGACTGGCCAAAGTCATTCAACAGGTACGCCAGCAAAAGCCATTCCTTGGCTAATTGCTGCACTGACGATAGACATCGAGGAAAACTCGAAAATCCTCGAAGCCTACCAGACCAAAAAGGAGATCTGGTCTGGGATGACCATAGAACTCTTCATACAAACGACACAAAAGAATGTAGATCGCATCCTAGACCAGATACTTCTTCCTGGAGGAAGCATAATTCAGCGTAGATGATGTATATTCGATATGGTTTCAGACAATGTAGTATAATATAGTGTATTAGATGTAGCACATTAGATGAAGCGCAATGTTATTTTTGTTACTTAACCCCAGGTTTAGTTCAAGCAGACCATGATCGAAGGCATTCAAACCATGTTCATCTATTTTGTTTTTACTTCGATTTATATTACTCAACGTGCTCCTTTCTTTTTAAGTCACGGTAGAGTGATTCGAAAAGGAGTCGGTGTCCTCATTGACTTGTTGTTGTTGAGGTTGTTGCTTAGCCTCAAGACAGTCCTGATCAAGAATACCTATCATAAAAGGCATTCCGAGGCGGGGGGGTCTTACTACTGCAGACTTCGTCGGTAGTTTGCTGTAGTACAATGTAATGCTGTTGTTGTTGTTGTTGTTGTTGTTAGAGGTGGTGGTGGTGGGTGCTGCTGTTGCTGCTGCTGCTGCTGCTGTGGTAGTGATGGTGGTGGTAGCGCTGTTGTTCTTATATTTTGTACTTTTCTTGTTCTTGTTATGTGAGCATTCCTATGTCACGCAGATAGTAGTTGTGTTGCCAGCGCCAAGCCAGCTCTGATCAAGCAGTCCTGTAGCAAGCATATAGTTATTGTGCTGTCCCAGGTGAGCACTACCGAGTAGTCCGATGGGAAGCAAATAGTTATTGTGCTGTCCTAGGTTAGCTCAGCCGAGAAGTCCTATAGCAAGCATGTAGTTGATAGAATCACGAGTTCTGACATAGCTCTATTTTCCTAGTTGTAATATGAATGTGGCACAACTAACCTTTTGGAGAATGTGGAGGACCATACTGCATAATTGAATATGCACTGATAAATTGCGTGGGATGCAGTGTGACAGGATGGACATATTAGACTCTAGAAGTGTATACACTTCTGTAGATTCACAAAGGGGTTTGGCTTCAGGATGAGATTACAGTGTATGGTGAGGAGAAACAGTTGTCTCAGCCATTAGGAAGGGCATATTCTCCCACTCATAAATTTACAGGTAGTGGAGGTAGTCAGAATGAACCTTGTCAGAACGTTAGATTTCCTACAACTCTGCACTTGTAGATGGTGGTGTGTACCCTCAGCACAACCCTTAGGACCAGTGAAGTTATTGATACTGCAGCTAATTCTGAACATTCCTTAAGCTAGTCTTGGCTGAGTAGGAACGATAATGTTGAAGGGTGTTGATACAGAGCTCTGAGATGTTGTGTATGTAGATGGATGTTTGAAAAACGGTGAGGGTCGAAGCTTAATTCGTTGCCCTTCCTCCTCTGATTTATTCTTTTAAAATATATAGGTGAGGCTACACATTGAGTAATATTTACTGCATTTTGGAGTTTGAGAAAAAAACATCTTTCTTAATTGTACACAATCTTACAAAACTATATCATCTAAGCAAATGACCTCTATATATATTAAAAACACTATAGCATATTCAGAAAACTATTTCAGAAAATTATTTCCGCTTTTTTTTTTTTCTTTTTTGAGAACAAAAGACAAAGTTAGATGGGTAAAATGAGTAAGACAAAGTAAGGTAAATTTGCCTCTTCATTTCTCTAGAATTACATTTGAAAAAAAGACTCATACACATGAATACCCATCCTTGGACATCAGAAGGATCAGAAATGCAACAAAAATTTTAAATATCTAGGTCAAATGAAAGAGGATCTTGGAAAAATGGCACATGATATGAAACTGACGAAACTTGACTAAATCTAAAAGCTCAACATAAGATATTCTCTATAGCTTCTTCACAATCTGCTGGTGTAGCTCACTTACTGACATATTTACGCACCATGCTGTTAAAGAGAAATTATTAACATCAGTCGTTACTCATTTTACCTCACTTTAGACGCTGTTTTTTTCTTTTTTGAAAATTGAAAATTATCAAATTAGACATTACTATGGGGAAAATTGACTTGGAATCCAACAGAGAAAAGAACTTTGACTGTTAGACGCCAAACATTATCCAGATATTTCCTTATCAACCTCAATTACAATCGGGTCAAAGTCGAGAAAATATTTCTTGAAAAAAAATGTACCTGTCAGCTGACTGTGGTTCAAATTCTCTCAATCTCAACAACAACTATACAGACCAATTTTTACTCCCAAAGATGGTGCACCAGTACAAAATGATGATGCAATACTTGCAATGTAATTGTTCCAAACAGACAACAACAAAAAAACAAGAAATCAGAAAATACCTATTTTGTCTCATCCATTATTAAAATGTCAACAAAATGTTTCTCAACTATTCTCTTTTTCTTTCATTTTTATTTATTTACTGTCTCTAATAAAAAAAATATATTTTCGCTCATTTTGTTTTTTTAATACTTATCATCTGTTATTATATCAAGTTCATCTCACGCTTATATTAATCTATACCTATATTAAATCTATACCTATGTTAACTGAGATGATAAAATTCTGCAAAGCGGTCTTAGAATTTTAATAGTGAATAGTTGCACAAAAGATCGCAAACGGAAGAAAATAAATAGTTTCATACCTATATCTTATTCTTATCTTATCGAAAACGAGATCTTTCTGTTCACTTACGACACATTGTTGGCGATAACGTCTCATTAACTCTCCCTAAAAGAAAACATGAGGGAAACGTTACAAATGTGTGGAGTCGATTTCCTCAACTGATCAGTTAACATAGCTTATCATAAAGAGTGAAGAACCGGAACAAATATCGCAACCTATTCTATTCGATGTTCCCACGATTTGAGCAATTCAGCATTAATAAATAGATCATAATGAATAACAATAACAATACAGAACAGCAGATTAACAGCAAGAAAGGATCTCCAAAGTAAGGACAACACGTAGATTAATTCGGGATACTCTACACACACTTCGGATTAATCTGCTCATCAAAGGTAAACGTTCAGTCCTAATTCTTGCCGCAAGGCTATGGGCCATTTCATCACGTCACTTTCTCCCCTTTCTCGTACACCTATTAAAATTTACTGAAATCTCCATCTTCACCTTTTTTTTCAGATGGTTCTTTGAAGAATTTGATGAAGATTTGGTCTGAGAGTAGAATACTTGGTTTAAATTTCATAACTTTTTTCGCTATAACCAAGTAGACAGTATACATCTTCCATTGCGGAAATTCCTTCGCAATAGCTTTCAGACAGGAAAATTTCCTGCTCGTCCTTACGAAAGGAAGTCGATAGATTGTTATACGCGTTAAATTCATTTGATAGCCTGATCCAACTCGCACATAACAGCAGTTTGACATACACCTACAAATCAGTAATACATGGACACTGACTGAAAAGAGAGTGCCAAACGGCTACGGTAATTTCCATGCATCTCGAACAGTTTCGATTGCTCTCGGGTTCTGTACAGTTCATCCAGTGACCAAGCATTGTTCTCTTGTAACCCTATTTCTTAAAACATTTTTAGAAATTGTCCATAATCATAATTCTTTACAAGAAAGTCCTCCGGGTGAAACTATTCAGACTGTTCCCGTCAATGTCCAGGATTGCTCCCAGTTATCATTGCCTATATCCATAAGTAATCCTTTTATAGAATACAATATTTGTGGTTCCACCGACAATATTGTTTAGCTGGAAAAGCGCAGTGAGAATCTAGCAACATTCCATATGCAATACGCCCAATCAGTCTATTCTTGACCCAGAACAGCAGCTCGGTCAACAAGACAAGCCGTAAGAAGACGTGCCGCTCGAAGAACGACCACATCGTTTCTCTGTTCTCGTTGTCGAGGAATCCCTATAGATGTGTCAACTATAGCAAGTATTTGTATTTCATCATCATCCCTGTCATACCGGAACACTTCGTAGGGGATGTTGATAACAGTTAGGCGTTTGACAAGCGGAACCTGTCCCTTTTCACAAGAAGCAAAAGAGGATATCCCCCAGTTTGGTTAGACACTACTTGGGACAAGGTGCAACCGTCAGACAATAGTACAACACCGAAGTAATGCAGGCTTCAGCCAGTTATGCTTGATGTTTCAAGAACAGACTTTTTTTTACCCCACTTCTGAGTAAGATTGGCCAGGATGCTCATGATTTCTTTCAAGTTGTTCTTCTGGAGGTTTGGTCTTAAGTAGACCCCGAGCACATAATGGTACCTTCCGAACAAAAACAGAAGCCGTTACCTCGCATGGACTAGTTTCTCCGAGTAGAAAGTCACAAACCCTTCTACTTTGTTTCTAGTTAATGCTTAGACCAGTTATTTCCTTGTTCTCTAGAAAGGTCCACGTATGCAGAAAAAGAAACATTGAAATAATGAACAAATGCTTAATAACACTACTATTGTTGGTTCTATTTTAATAAGGGTATCCAGACGACGTCGTTTGGGTGTGAAGTGTACGGCATATTCTTGTCTTTTCAGTCTACCGTAAATGATTGGTAATGAATGAGGTGTATACTCAGAATTGGTCCTTTCACACTGACCATTCTTGTCTTTTCAGTCTACCGTAAATGATTGGTAATGAATGAGGTG
>NC_068988.1:91376039-91379692 GCF_001194135.2 Octopus bimaculoides
TGAATGAGGTGTATACTCAGAATTGGTCCTTTCACACTGACCATTCTTGTCTTTTCAGTCTACCGTAAATGATTGGTAATGAATGAGGTGTATACTCAGAATTGGTCCTTTCACACTGACCATTCTTCCAACATTCACCCATCTTTCAACAAGCTTGTTACAAAGCAACACTTCCCTCTCCACTCTCACTTTCCTCTTCAAGTGAAACTTCAAGAAGTGGCTGTTGACAACAGGTGGAGCGCCTGACCAGTGGAACGCGCCCCTTCCACAGAAATCGGAGGAGTAAGCGCACCAGCTTGGTCAACCAGCAAACGGGGCAAGGAACGATGGTCAAGCAGTGATAGCATACGAATGCGATGTACGCATCCGCCACCTTGGCTCAACCTTTCAGAAAACAAGCAAAAAATACAAATTTAATTGCAACGCAAAATATTTAATTGCAGAATACTAATTTCATTGCAGCACAACATATTAATAACATGCACGAGTAGCGAGAAAATAATCATTTTAACACAACCGAATAGAAACAACAGTTAAAGCAACAAAATAACAGTGTTTATGCATCTACCGTTCAGGGAATAAACACGAATAACAATGAACTGGTTTTTGTTAATGTTTTGCCCAATAGGACAGTCTCACTGTATATCGATCGATTCTAGTAAGGCGGCGAGCTGGCAGAATCGCTAGCATACCGAACAAAATGCTTAGCGGCATTTCGTCCGTCTGCACGTTCTGAATTCAAATGCCACTGAGGTCGACTTTGTTTTTCATTTTTTTGGAGGTCCATAAAAATAAGTATCAGGCGAGCACTGGGATCGATGTAATCGTCTAGCCCCCTTACCCCAAAACTTCAGGCCGTGTACCTCATTAATTGCCATCGTCAACTATCAAACGCATCGTTTTGCTACATTGGATTAATGTGAACACATATATTTACTTTCCTTGACATTTATTAAACCAATTTGACCAAACTTAGCCCTCGCTTTAAAATGAAATGAATAATTCAGGCGAATTGTTCAAAGATTCAATCTAGATCTAAGTGTTAATTCTAGCCTACACCTCACTTTCAGCAATCAATTAAGATTCTTTACATAAAATATAATATTTAAAATACAATATTTACGACAAAAACAACAGAACGGCGGCGTGGTATGATACAGTAGGTGGACCGTGCGCAGTAGGTTGTTTAAACACATGTCTGCGGTAAATTATTACACTTAAGTCCATCCATAGAACTCAAACCGTGTACCATAGCAATATACCAGTAAATTGTATGATAAATGTCTCCTGAACGCTGCTTCGTAGATAAGACTGTGACCTGTGACCAGTGACCCATGCCCGTCACAATAATGGATCGCGACAGGATTTGTATTTAGTAAGACTAATGAGGGGATTGACGCACGGTTGCTGTCAACATTCAGATGATTTGTCGTATAGTTGGCTGATTGTCTCGCTGACTGGCTCGTTCGTTGGTTGGTTGGTCGGCCAGCGCTAGTTACTCGTTTTCTTCTCTTCCGGCGGGGGGAAAAAACACATTGATATGATGATTTGTTTAGTGAGGTCTTTAGTAAAGGGTACATTGGTAAGGCCAAGTAGGGCGGACGTTTTTTAGGGTCAGAGTAAATAACTACCGTTAAAAATGCCTGTGTAATATGATTTCATTCAAGATGAAAAACAAAAATAAAAAATAAAATGTGAAAGAGGAAGAGAGGAGCGATGATATGGAAGCCATTTTGTAAGCAACTCATAAGTCTTGACTAAAATGACAGTCGACAGATCGGACAATGTTCAATGAATTCTTTTTATTATTATTTTTAAATATCTGCCCGTAAATATTTATGTGCGAGAAGTTACACACGCAAGCAAACACACACACACACACACACACACACACACACACACACACACACACACAAAGTTAATGCATACATACATACATACATACATAACAGAAACATATATGCTATTGTAGACATACACCCCAAAACGCATATGCAACATACACAAACCCAAGTAGGCGAGCTAACTCAAATGTATGAGAGCATAGAATGATGGTTTAAACATTTACACACGCGCACGCGCATGCACACACACACACACACACACGCATATACACACGCACATACACACGCACATGCACACATATACACGCGCACAAACGCATACGCGTGCACACTTTCACACACACGCACAGACGCGCGCATAAAATAAAATAAATCAGCAAACAGAAAATGCATTACATACATTTCTTACTATTATTACCTGGTGGTAGTCCTCAAGGCAGCTGGTTTTAAGCCTGTATTCAGAGGCGAGATAGCTACAATGCACAGTGACATCTGTTCAGTGGTCAGAGTTAACGGTCACTTCTCAGAGCCGTTCAGCATCATGCACTCGGTCCGGCAAGGTTGTCGCCTCTCGTCTCTCTTGTACATACTGACTCTCGAGGCACTACTACACAAAATGAAGGCGTTGAGAGGAAATCTCGCGTGACCTAGCATGTGGGAGATGCGTGTCGGCATATGCCGACGACGTCACTGTAGTGGTGTCGGATCATAAACACGTAGAAATGATCGGCACCGCTCTCAAAGACTACAAGGCGGTTTCAGGAGCGACAATTAACCAACAAAAATCAGTGGGCTTGCGGCTCGGCACCTGAAGAAGCAAGTCCATGCCGTCCAACTGCGTCGTTAGGCGCTGGACGGACGGACCAGTTAAATTGCTCGGGGTCTGGTTCGGTCCGGACCTCCCGATGAACAAAACTGGGACGAGGTAACAAGCAGGGTACCTACTCTCACCTAGAAATGGGCCGACAGAAAGCTATCTCCGAAAGGTCGGGTGAAGGTGGCTAATGCGTATATCGCATCTGTCATCTACTATCGCTTGACCGTCGTGCCTTGTCCTAGTCACTGTTTGATTACGCTGGAGTGTATACTCTTCCGCTTCTTGTGGAAGGGACGCGTTCCGATGGTCAGGCGGTCCATCTGCTGTCAGCACTCGCTGCGTGGTGGCCTGGGTGTGCTGTGGTTTATCGTGTGCAGACATGCAATGAGGCTACGACATCTCCAAGGCTTACTTGACGATGAACAGGTGTATCGCCGTTCGCCAGACACGTATTTCTACAGTTAGTTTCTTTAACAGAGCTGCAGTCCTGCGGGGAGCATTTGGAAAGTGGTATGTCTTTAAGCGCTCACATCCCTCAGCCAATCGGACAGTGCGATAGGTGGAATATCCACTTTAGCTTTTTATAGAAGACTAGTGGAGGACAAGTTCGACGATGTTCTTGGGGAAATCTTCGGTGTCCAGCCATAGTATTATTATTATTACTATTCAGTAGTTTCATTTTTATAACGTGCTTTCACTTCACTACCGAGCGCAGCTCTGTGTGCCTTGGGTATGTGCTGTGGTTTGCTGTGGTGCTCTTATGTTTACTGTATTGAAAGTGTTTTGCGTAGAATGTGTGCAGTACCCAGTAGTGCAATTTTCTGTATGTTATATATATTTGTAAGTCCTGCTATTTTTGTTATGTATTTGTCTGAATATTTTTTTATTATACCTAAGGCACCTACTATGATAGGAATTGTTTCTGTTTTTATTATTATTATTATTATTATTATTATTATTATTATTATTATTATTATTATTATTATTATTAT
>NC_068988.1:91380470-91383146 GCF_001194135.2 Octopus bimaculoides
TGTGTGTGTGTGTGTGTGTGTGTGTGTGTGTGTGTGTGTGTGTGTGTGTGTGTGTGTGTGTGTGTGTGTGTATTGATCTTAATTAAGCATTTGTCATGTATCTTGAACGAGCAAATTACCAATTGAAGGAGTTTCGAGATAAAAGGAAAAGTCAAAACTGACGGAAATGGAACTTAGACGACAGCTTAAATACCGGAAAGAAGTCTTTCCGACATTCTACCAATTCTACAAATCAGCTATCCTTAACCCTTTGCTTTGCCATACCATTTTCATAACTTTGTCCTAAACGTTCATGTTTGTTTTCAGACTTTTAGTCATCTTTTGTTTTATACGTTCTGAGCAATACAAAGCCGGTCTTTCATTGGTCCCCAGTAACTCTTGTAGTTGAAAATATTTCCTAATGTGTATCACGTATGATGCATGGACGGCATGGAAATATGTTTTGTGTATCACATCTTATACACAGGACATATAAAAAAATATAAAAAGAGATTGAGGAAGAGAAAATGTATGTTAATTTTGAACCTGGATACGTCGTGAGTAAAGAATGAAAGATACGACGTATTTAAATGATTTACACAATATCGGTTTGACTCAAGGCCAGCAGCTTTGGGATATAGGGTAAGTCAATTACATCGACCCCAGAGTTCAACTGGTACTTATTTTATTGATCTCGAAAGGATGTAAAGCAAAGCCGATCTCAGCGGAATTTGAACTCAGAACGTAAAGACGGACGAAATGTTGTTAGGCATTTTGCTCGGCGTGCTAACGATTCAGCTAGCTCATCACCTTAATGATTTACAAAATATTTTCAAAATAGTTAATTAAGTAATACTTAAGTGGATAAATCATAACGTCTATTGAGAAGGCTCGTGGCCTAGTGGTTGGGAATTCTGCATTCACAAAAATATGGTTTCGATTCATGGACCGAGCTGCCTTTGTGTTCTTGAGGAAAAAAAGCTTCATTTCACATTGCTGCAGTCCCCGCAGCTGTAACTGAGTAACCCTGCCATGGACCGGCATCCTGTCAGGAAGAACAGTATGATGTCGGTTAGTTATACACTATGGAAACCATACAGCGGGCCCTATGAATCCTAGGACTCGGTACAGCATTGTAATAGCTATTACTGTGTTTTGAAGAGACAAAATCAAAGCGTAAGACTTTTATGTCACCTCACAGTTCACCAATATATTACACATTTAGAGTTATCTAATACGTTCTGTGTTCAAATGCCGAGGTCAACTTAGTATTTGACGCTCGCAAGGTCGATAAAATAAAACTCAAGTACTAGAGCCTATGTATTCGAATATCCCCTGCTCAGATTTTCAGACCTTGCACCTAAGCTAGTAGAATCGTTGGAGTAACAGGAAAAACACGTTTTCAAGTATATGATCTGGCTGGCTCTTTTACATTTTGGGTTCTGCGAGCCGGCAGAATCGATACCGTGCTTTGCGGAATTTCATCTGGCTTTATATGCTGAGTTCAAATACCGCTGGGGTCGACTTTGCCTTTCCTCTATTCGGGGTTGATAAAATAAGCACCAATCGAGCATGTGAGTCGATGTAATTCACTTACCCATTTCCATGAAATTGTTGCCTTTGTGTCAAAGTTTAAAACCTATATTTATGTTCTATCTAAAGCAGCGAGCTGTCAGGATCGCAAACATGCCAGGCCTTGTATTCTGTTCAAATTCCGCCGAGGCCGACTTTGCCTTTCATCCATACGTTGTCGATAAAATAAATACCAGTCGAGCACTGGGGTCGATAGTCATTGACTTACCTCACATCACCCCACCCATGAAATTGCTGGCGTTGTGCCAAAATTTGAAACTAATATTTATGTTCTATCTCCTTCACTGTCTCTTTCTTTATTTCTATCTATCTCTCGCTGTGTGAGTGAGTGTGCGCGCGCGAGTAGTTGTAACAGCAGCCGCAGCAGTGGCAGCAGCAGCAGCAGCAGCAGCAGTAGTAGTAGTAGTAGTAGTAGTAGTAGTAGTAGTAGTAGTAGTAGTAGTAGTTGCCTGAGCATTATGCATCTCATCTCATCTCAAGTCATGTATTTCTAACATGTGTTTTAAATGTTTCTCAGAATAAGGGTTCAGAACCCTAAATGAGTCTTCCGCTACTTCATCTACAATAACTGGATGCTGGCCTTAACCACGCAGAATTACTGGTTCCCAGGCAGTACAGGTCCTTCAAGAATCCCTGAAGAATGCAGAAATGATTGCAATACACTCCACAAAACTTTCTTATCATACACTCGTGAAATTATTAGATGTGACACTTGGTTTTCAATTATTTACCTTCTCAATCAATTGATCTACACACACACACACACACACACACACACAAGCACGCACGCACGCACGCACGCATGAATACATGTGTGTATGCGTATATACATATGCACATGATTATGTGCCTTATGAGTGCAAATGCATGTGTGTGTGTGTGTGCGTGTGCGTTTCCATACCAATAAGAGCAATACGCCTGGGGAGAAAAAAAAATCCACTTTTAGTGTGACTGTGAGCACGAATGAAAGTGTAAATGGATGGTTCTGTTTTGTATCTGTATATATGTATATAGATGTGTCTGCGCGGACGCACACACACACACACACATACACACACACACACACCACACACCACACACACACACACCACACACCACACACAC
>NC_068988.1:91383692-91384336 GCF_001194135.2 Octopus bimaculoides
CCACACACACACACACCACACACCACACACACACACCACACACCACACACACACACACCACACACCACACACACGCACACAAAAACTGTACGCGTACATGCATGCTTGTACATATATTTTCAGTATCTCTATATATTTGTGGCAATTAGCTGTAAGCGCCCTCTAGGTCAAATGAAAGGGAGCTCACGTGGTTGAAGTAGACTAAACAGTGGTCCAGCATCACAGTTAGATAAGGGCCGCCTAGTTCTGAGTGTGTGGCCCTGAATGGCTGTTATGATGACGTATTCATTGCCTAGGTACACACACCACACCCTTGAGTGACTCAAGGCGTTTGTGCGAGCCATGTGCCGCTGTCCTCATTGCGTTACAATCACCGTTTATTGGTGTTTTTAAGACATGAGGGAGAAAGACAGAGAATGAGAGAGAGGTGGGGGGTTGTGTGTGTGAGTGTGAATGATTACGGAAAATATATTTATATATAAAAAATAGTAAAATGATACGTGTTTATATATGCATGTATGTATGTATAGATGTATGTGTACATGCATATGCATATACATGTATGTATATATATATATAAATATATATATATATATATATATATGCACATATATATATTGAATATATCTATATATATATATATA
>NC_068988.1:91386351-91391116 GCF_001194135.2 Octopus bimaculoides
TATATATATATATATATATATATATATATATACACGCACATAAATGTTCTTAAAATAGGAAGATGCGGGTCACATGACAATCGTCTGCCTCTTGTGTGTGTCGTCTGCCATTCGTTTCACTACGATGTCAGCTGGATTAGCACACATACATACACACTTTTTCTCTCACACATACGCACACCACGTGCACATACAAGCAGCATCAACATCATCATCGTCATTAACATTATCATCATAATAGCTGTTCTCACCCCTGGCCTCAAGCTAAGACCAGCTGACCTTCCCGGTTCGATAAAATGTTATGATGGTATTACAACTGGATGACGTGGTTTGTAAAGAGGCAGGCGTAATGTTTTAGTGTTTTTGCGTTGTTTTGAGTTCAAATCCCGTTGTGAATAATCTTAACATTCACTGCTCCAGGAATTGTTGGAATAATGTCTATTAACGTACGAGGATAAAGTACAGGGAGCGCACAACTACTATTAAACAATAATTGTTTATTTTATCGAAAGTTGAAAGGCAAAGATGACCTCGGTCTGATTTGAACTCAGGACGTAAAGAACAGAAAAAAAAGTCTTATAGCGTTTATCCCGATGCTCTAACAAGTCTGCCACTTCACTGCCGTAAATAATTGTTTTTAATCTAAGCACGAGGCCAGCAATTTCGAGAGATGGAATATTAGCCGATTACATCAACCTTAGTATTTACTTGATTGGTACTTTAATTTAATCGATCCCAAAAGGATAAAAGGCCTGATTTGAGCAAAAAATATAAAGAGCCGGAACAAGGCATTTTTCCAACGCTCTAAAGGTTTGGGTAATCTATCAACCATTTTAACTATTTAAGAATAATAACTTCTTTTCTTTATCACAAAGGTGATAGCTCAAGGGACCTTACAAGGATAGGTTACAACAAATGGATGGGGTTTACATTGAAATCGAATCAGAAATTAATACAATATACAAGATTTTTTTCCAATATTCTTAGCATAGGACTACTAGAGAAGGGCAATCAAAGAATACCACGGACCCAAGATTATCCTAACTACCTCTCTCAGTAATCATTCTTCAGGCTACAAGTACACACTGACACACTCGGGCAACATTCACAACTTTCACTCGCCTTTCAACAAATTTACGGATTAAGTACTTCTGCCCTCACTTTCTTCTTTGGAGTTCTGCCTGCTTCTCAAACTGGCCCGGCTGGTTCGACTTAGTTTTTGCTCCTATAATCTGTCTATATTCCTTTAGAACAGTTCTGACCATCTGGACTTCCGTAGTAACCGATGGTATTACAAGAATTTTGTCTGCAGTTATCGATACGACTTTTCTGTGTGACAATTCGAACGGGATGTCGCGCAACTTTTTCAGTTTTCGCAGTTGAGTTTGAAGAAGCATTATATACAGGAAGGATGACAGAAATCACTCTTGATGACAAAGCACATGATTCCAAATAGTTCTGATCGGTATTCATTTAGTCTGGCCACCAAGTAGGAGCCGCTAATACATTGAAGCAACATAGCCTCTGAAGATAGGATTGAAACCAGTTGCTTTGCAGATAGCTCTCAAGTAAAGAATGCCGACTCTATCGGAAATTTTTGATTGATAGGAGGGGAGGGGAGGGGGTTGGGAGTTTTGGGACACCTGTGAGTGCATGCAAGTTTTTTTCATGTCGGCCGGGGTAGAGGGAAGACCGGCGGTTGCAGGGGAAGGGTGTGGCAAAGTGTATTTGGATAGGAACTGGATGGGCGTGGGGTGGACTCATGACTACCAGTTTGTGTCTTTCTTTCTTTTTCTTTTCTATTTTCCCCATCATTCTTCGTCTCTTACATCCTTTGATGTTGTCTCTGTGCTTGTTTCTGGTGGAGGCGGAATTCCGGTTTCCTTTTTTTTTTTTTTTTTTTTTGGTGTCAGGGGGTGGTGAATGGCAGTCAACCCTAATGTGACCCTTTTGGCCACAATGATAGCATCTAGGGATTCAGCCCTCCACTTTAACCCTCAGCACTACATCTTCCACCGTGATGGTTTCTATGATCTTTTCGATATCTTCTGGGGTGGCTTGAATTAATAACTCGAACCCTTGCCCCTGCCAGTTCTTATGGGCCGTGCACGTGGCTTGGAGGACCACCACTTTCTCCTCCAGGCCTAACAGGATCGCGTCTCCTAACCAGGCTGCGTCTATCTCTGGAGGTATGTCCTCCACCCTCACCCTGGAAGTACGTCTTCCAAGGTATGTGGGTAGAAGCACTACCTCCTTCGTCTTCAGCGGGGTTACAGAGTGCAGCCTGGTAGTAGCTGCATCCCTGAACCGCACCTCCACCGTGCCGTACTTCCTGCCTCTATTTATATGCATTATTTCACCCCAAATGGGCTTTAACGCCTTTTCTATTTGACTTTGCATCATTATTTCAGTTTTTTTTGGCTCTCCGCCGAGAGCGTTCGAAATGATTAATTTATCCTTTTGACTTAACATGACATCTCGGGGCGGGGACACATTTACACTGTTTCCATCTTTTATCAATAGTTCATTAAACTTTCCAATCTGGTTCAAATTAATATTTTTCTAGTGGCTTTTAGCTGCCTTTGTAGCATTCATCTTGTCTACGTTGTCAATTGCTCTGAGGAGTTCCTCTTCTGAGGAGGAATACTCAGACGAGCTTATGCTATTCGAATAGGACATCCTTGAAGCTTCGCAACCCCCTACAAAAAGGGAACATGTATCAGTGAAATATTAATGGAATATTCCAATACTGAGTTTAAATCTTCTGGTGGAAACAACATCTTATCTAGGGTGAGAATTATTTTTCATCGGTTTACATCTGCAGAAAAAATGTGTGGATCCTTGTGACGAGATAAATATTATTTATACTTAATTATTTGCATTTCTCTTATTGAGACAAGGCCAACAATTTGAGGGTAGTGGGTTGGTCGATAACATCGACCCCAGTCCTCAACTGATACTTATTTTATCAGCCCCAAAAGGTCACAGTCGACCTCAATAAAATTTGAACTCAAAACCTAAAGCAGTAAGAAATGCCGCTAAGCACTTTTCTATTTACAGCGTGCTAGCGAATTCTACCAGCTCGCCGCCTTATGTTTAATCATTCGAGCAGCAATGACAGCAGCTAGCCCAAGTTTGTTAATTCTTCAACAACATTACTATGTTAATAACTATGTTCTGAGCATGATTTTAAACTGCATCAACTAGTGTGGCTCTAGTTTGAGAATTACAGAATTTTCAGGAGTAGCAATACCTGTGAGGGTTCCAACTATGGGTTAATTAGCATGTAAAAAAATTGTAAGTGGTAAATATGGGAATAAACAGTCCTGAAGCAAATCAGGGGTGGCTCCTTCGCAAGGTCTAACACCTAGTAGCCACTCAAACCATCCCGGCCAACCGAGCCAACGAAAATCTTGGGATGCAGCAATGTGAACTATTTCGGCAGCTGAACTTATTGAGTCAATGGCGGATATCACTAGATGCTGAGCGGACGAACAGGCAACAAAATGTCAACAGCCAGGTTCAACCAGTTCAGTGAGTGAACTACTGCTATCATCTGTAGCTGTGGCATGCGCAGATGAGACATTCAGCTATCGAAACACCAATATGACTTATTGCTCCGGAGAAGTCACTCAACTGGTTGATGATGAGGAGGATGATAACTATGTTTCTCTGTTCAAGAACGTTGTCATCGTCGTCTTCGAACACGCTTTCAGACATAGAACATATACCGTTGATTACAAGATTTGCATTTTTTTATTTGTTTCAGTCATTTGACTGCGGCTATGCGGGAGCTCGTCTTGAAGGGCTTTAGTCGAAC
This sequence comes from Octopus bimaculoides, assembly GCF_001194135.2. Taxonomy (NCBI): domain Eukaryota; kingdom Metazoa; phylum Mollusca; class Cephalopoda; order Octopoda; family Octopodidae; genus Octopus; species Octopus bimaculoides. The sequence goes on from NC_068988.1 coordinate 91,390,172, forward strand.
AAAATTACCCCAGGACCTTTTTTTTAAAACCTAGTACTTATTCTATCGGACTCTTTTTGCCGAACCGCTAGGTTACGGGGACGTAAGTACACTAACACCGGTTTTCAAGTGGTGATGGTGGAAGAAATACAGACACAAAAACACATCACATATATATGTATACGACGAGCTTCTTTCAGTTTCCGTCTGCCAAATCTACTCACAAGGTTTTGGTCGGCCCGTGGGTATAGTTGAAGACACTTGCCCATGGTGCCACGCAGTAGGAATGAACCCGGAACCATGTGTTTGGGAAACAAGCTTCTTACCACACAGCCACGCCTACACCTATACGTTATTATTTCATCATTATGTCACTCAAAGCTAATAATATTAGAGATGGGGTGTCATACCCTTTATAAAAGTACCGTGACCGATAGTGCTTGCACCTCTGTCTACCAGTAAGTCCCGTAAGTTTAATGTTATAAAACCTAATGGGAACAATATGTCACAAAAGTAGTTCAAGTTCAGATTTTGCAAGCTTATCATTTATTCACAGGTTGCAACAACGAAAGGAGTCGGAAATTGTTGTCCTATATTTGTACGAGGTGAGACATCTTACAATTTTCCTTAGAAATTACTTTATTTGTTGATCTCTTTCATGCAACTGAGCTCAGTGGTCTTATTTTGTAACTTTCTTTGGGTGGTGAATTAGTAGATGCAAGAGCGTCAGACGAAATGCCTGGTGGCATTTGCTCCGGCTTCTTACGTTCTGAGACCAAATCTCACAGAAGTAAACTTTGTATTTCATCCCTAAGGGAAGGAATAAATCAAGTACGAGTTTCGCTGTAATCGACCAGTTACCTTCTCTTAAAACTGCTATGTTTGTATTCAATACAATTAGTTTATTACACACACACACACACACACACACACACACACACACACACACACACACACACACACATA
>NC_068988.1:91391126-91392826 GCF_001194135.2 Octopus bimaculoides
ACACACACATACATATATAATATATATATGCATATATATTTTTTCCTACGTCGAGTTCAACTATTTTAAGGAAAGAATTATACATACTTACACATACACACGCGCGCGCGCGCGCGCACACACATATTTCGCTTAAGCAAAGTGATATTTAGATTCTGGTGTTAGGACTCAATATACATGTTTCAGAATAAAGTCAAGTACAGAGCGTAATATGAAAATAAACAATGACAAAGGAACAGGAAATTATGCAATGAAATTCATTAGCTTACAGCTGTTTCTGCGATAAGATGCAGTGCACGCAGAAATGAGTGCATGTGCATCACCTTATAGCTTCAAAAGTGAAGCGCACTGCATCTTGTAGCAGAAACAGCACTAAGCTAGTGCAGTTCAATGCGTAATTTCCTGTCCTTTTGTACATATATAAATACATATATATATATATATATATAAAGGAGCACAAAAAATGGGACAAGAACGCAAAACATCCAGACAGATAATACAAAAGAGGGACAAGAAAAAACACGGACGGGTCATTCGAAGTTTTCTTTCTTCAGTCGAGTTCCAGATTATCTTTGCAATTTCGGCTGGTTATACTCGAGATTATACAGGGTGCGTAAGATATTTGAGGACAGATTTATGTTTATAAATAAATAAATAAATAAACATATATATTATAACAGATAATAACTTTATTTATCAAAAAATGCTATGTGGATAAAAATAAACCTTCTTTTCTATAATGTTATTCAATAAAGCCATCTTCAGCTTCAACAACTGCTTCTTTATGAGATCTAAGTCATCTCATACTCGAATCAAGTCGTCTTGGTTCACTTTGGATATTACTCTGACTATGGCAGCTTTCATAGAATCTTTGGTGTTATGGACGTGTTCAGTGACCTCTCCCTCAACAACGCTCCTCATGTGATAGTCCAATGGATTGAGATCTGGGGAATTAGGAGGCCAAATGTTAGGGGTTATGTGATCAAGAAAATTTTTCAGCCATCCATTCCTGTGTTACTAGAACCATGTGTGAAAGTGCAGAGCCTGACTGAAACTCAAGGCGGCAGAGTTAACTCTAAGACTTTGTGGAAAGAAGTAAGGAGGCATCACATATCCTTCATTGCTGACAACTCCCAAAACCATAACAGTTACAGGAAATCTTGTATGCATAACACTTGGAACTGCAGAAGGGTTTGCACATAGTCATCTGTCATTTCTTCTGTTAACTTTTTGATCTTGGTCGAAGTGTTTCTCGTTTGAGAAAAACCAAATCAAATCTTCTTCTGCTGGATTTTTCAGTTTGTTTAAGAGCCTTATAAGTCTGATATAGTGATTTTCTTTTGCTTTCTCGGACAAATTGAACTTTCCTTATCTGCTACCAAATCTACTCACAAGGCTTTGGTCGGCCCGAGGCTACAGTAGAAGACACTTGCCCAAGGTGCCACGCAGTGGGACTGAACCCGGAACCATGTGGTTTGTAACCAAGCCACATACCACACAGCCACACCTGCGCCTCCACACATGTGTATGTGTGAATGAACTTTGTGTCTCTTGATGCAGGAAGAATTCAGCAGTATGCTAACAGGAGTGGTGGTCTTTTGTGTAGCTGTGTGTAGGGGAATGGTCAGTAGAAAGGTGTTTGGATGGCAGTTTGAAGTATGTGTGCGTGTTTATATATGTAATACATATTTGTTTATATA
>NC_068988.1:91393587-91394421 GCF_001194135.2 Octopus bimaculoides
AATTAAGTATCAGTTGCGTACTGAGGTTGATCAAATCGACTGGCCCTTCCCCAAAATTTTCGAGCCTTGTACTTAGAGTTGAAAAGTATATATATATGTGCATCGGTGCCTCAGCATAGCCACAGTCTGAGTGAAATAAGTCAACGATAAAAGATAAAAGCAATGTGTGTGCATACACACACACACACACACACACACACACACACACACACACACACGTACACACACACGCATTCACATACTCATACATCTCTGGATAATACAGAAATATTTCGGATAAAAGTGACCTAGGCCGATTATTCACTAACGTGATAAAGAAACTTCATCTCCATTGCTCATTCAAGCAGGTCGTTATTAATTGAATGTGCTGGGATTTTTCTAGATGGTTTATAAGAAGCGTTGAACAAAAGCTGTGAGATCGAGACGATGATGCTCAGACGTTTTCTATTTATATGTTGTGAATGGAAGCTAGCCAAGGGGCGAATAAACCGTTGCATGGTTTGAAACATTAGCTTTTGAAGTAGATGTTGACTTGGTATGGAACTGGTAGTAAGTATTAGCCATTGTGGGATAGATAAAACAGTTACATTGCCTTTGTAGGGTAAAACAGATAAAAGTTTGCACCCGTGTGTATGCATATGTGTATGGACACATATGTGTATGCCAACGTGTGTGTGTATCTGTGTGTATATATATATATACAAATGCATGTATTATGTATATATATATATATATATATATATATATACAAAACTGTCCGATGAACGGGGACGTGAAACTCAGAGTAACGGTTTTTTTGTTATATTTCTGCTGCTTTTAAATAAAGTATATATA
>NC_068988.1:91395050-91395699 GCF_001194135.2 Octopus bimaculoides
ATATGCATATATATGTACATGTATGTATATACGTTCATCTACATGTACATATAGATACATAACTGGGTACATGACGTGGCAAAAGAACAAGGACAAAATGGTAAACAAGGTGCAACAAACAAGCAGGCCACATAGAAACATCCCCTTCATCAGCTGCCACCATTAAAACTCCGGCGTTTCGAATTAAGGCAGTACGCATCGTTAAAATGGTTCTTCCCACGAACACAAATTAAATTCTTTTCGTGGAGGGTAGTGGCGGACGGAAAACAAGACAGGAAATCGAAACGGTGAAATAAACAAACAAAAAGGCTGTACAGCCAGACGTGAAGTGTGTATGTCTTGAACGCTGTGAAGCACGTACAGGAGGGGCAAAGAAGTACGTGCGAGCTTGATGGTTGGATATATATATGTGTGTCTATGCTTGCATGTATATATGTATGTAATAATAATAAATACGGCCATATCACTTTGAAAACACCGGTTCTCGTCCGATCACCGAAGTTAAGCAACGTCCAGCCTAATTAGTACTTAGATGGGTGACCGCTTGGGAAACCTAGGTGCTGTAAACGTCTTTCTATCCATAGGCGCAGGAGTGGCTGCTTGGTAAGTAGCTTGCTTACCAACCACATGGTTCCGGGTTCATTCCCAC
>NC_068988.1:91395709-91396968 GCF_001194135.2 Octopus bimaculoides
GTGTGTCTGTGTTTGTCACCCCAACATCACTTGACAACCGATGGTGGTGTTTTTACGTCCCCGTAACTTAGCGGTTCGGTAAAAGAGCCCGATAGCATAAGTACTAGGCTTACAAAGAATAAATCCTGGGGTCGATTTGCTCGACTAAAGGCGGTGCTCCAGCTTGGCCACAGTCAAATAACTGAAACAAGTAAAAAAGTATATATGCATATATGGGTACAGGACGTCATCAACTGTGCAAACAGGAAATACGTAAAAACAGGACAAGTAAACACAGAGAAGGGACCCTTCATCAGTTGTCGGCTGTCTATCTACTCCTTATTTCGAGCATTCAACGGCAATATGAGTCTTCAGAGACAGTTACTCCCATAAATTCTAAAATTTTATTTAAGATTTGTGGAAGGTCAAAATTGGGAAGGAAAACAAAACAGTAGAGACATACATGGAAACGCAGCGTAAACAAACATGGATGGTTGTTAGACCAGAATGAGAGGAAAATAGTGAACGCTAGGAGAAATATTTTCTTTGAAAAGAGAAGAGATAGAAGAAAGAGAAATAAACATCCAGTCTTTTGAATGTCCGTGCAGGAAAAGAAATATGGTCACGTGAGGAAAAGAAAGATGGACGATGGTCAGATGTGAGCAACGAGAGAGAGAAAAGAGAAAGAGGGGAGAGAGACAGACAGACAGAAAACAGTGAAAGAAGGAGGGAAGAAGAGAATTAGAGAAGAATGGAGGAAGAAAAGAGTATAGAGTAGAGTCGCATCAAAAAGGGGAAGATAAACTTAGTTGGAAAGGATGCGTGGCGTTCAATTTATGTATGTATGTACGTAAGTATGTTTGTATGTATGTATGTATGTATGTATGTATGTATGCATGCATGCATGTATATGTGTATGTGTGTGTTCTTTTAGTACATCGGACTTGAAAGTATGCTTGCATTCTTCCCTCTCCAGCTGATGGATCGGTATGGTGAGTGATCACACGGATGCTAAAGATCTTTTCACCTAATATTCGTATTTACTGGGCCTAGAATGGCTCCTCAGAGCACACACACCCGAAGCAGACACTGCAAGTCATCTCGTCCTACACTTTGACATTCCCATAATCCACTGGCTTATTTTAACTCCCGTGTATGTGTGTGTACAGATATGCTTAAATATATATATATATATATGTGTGTGTGTGTGTGTGTGTGTGTGTGTGTGTGTGTGTGTGTGTGTATTTGTGTGTGTCTGTGCCTCTGTGTGTGCGTATATA
>NC_068988.1:91397193-91397901 GCF_001194135.2 Octopus bimaculoides
TATATATATATGCGCGCCGCCTTGAAATTTTAGTCGAATGTATCGACCCCGATACTTTTTTTAAAACCTGGTACTTACTGAATCGGTCTCTTTTGCCGAACCGCTAACTTATGAGGGCGTAAACACACCAACACCGGTTGTCAAGCGGTGGTGGTGGTGGACAAACACAGATACAAAAGCGCACACACACACATACACACACATACCTATAGATAGATAGATAGATAGATAGATAGATAGATAGATAGATAGATAGATAGATAGATAGATAGATACATAGATAGATAGATAGATAGATTTAGATATATATAAATATATAGATACGTTGGATTTCTTTCAGTATCCAGCTGCCAAATCCATTCACAAGGATTTAGTCAGCCCGAGGCTATAGTAGAAGACACTTGTCCAAGGTTCCACGCAGTGCAACTGAACTCGGAACAATGTAGTTAAGAAGCCAGCTTCTTACCACACAGCCACTCGTTATGAGAGTCAGAAGCAGTATTAGTTCAAATTAGGAATCTGTGTATCATACTTAAAGCAGATACATCGTTGAAAGCCCGATAAACTGTTAATTCGTCTCGAGATAGCATCTCTTACAAACGTATCGTTTTAAAAAACATTATGTTTCTGATATATTTCTGATATAATATATCAGAAGCATAATGTTTTTTAAAATGATACGTTTTAACATATATATATATATATATA
>NC_068988.1:91397911-91399009 GCF_001194135.2 Octopus bimaculoides
AAAACTACAAATTATTACTCCAGATTGATAGCCGGCAAAATTGTTGTTTATTAATTTTATTACTAATTGACGATTCCCTGCCCTGCATATCTATATATATATATATATATATATACGGGTGGCTTTTAAGCTAACACCTGTGGAGGGCTCTTCCTTTGGCCTTGGACCCAACAATGATACTTCATGCATTGAGTGCATATTAAATTTCATTAAACTTGAACAATATTTTTCAAGCAATGAACAATTTTCTTCAAGACAATGATATAATATGTTGACTTGGAACTTATTGCAAAGCTGCATGATGAACAACAGTATCACCACCATCGCTACCACAACTGCTATTCACACACCATTCAGACTTCTGACGCCACCACCATCAATACCTCTGACTTCGCCGCCTTCCCTTCCACTACCATTACCACTATCTTTCACATCGCTGACACTCACTGTCATCACCGCCGCCTCCGCCTCTATCACAACTACATCTCATACCATTACTATCACTCCGTTATCTTCACAAAAAGGCTAAATGTGTGTGTTCATTCAGTATGTTAGTTCAGTGTTCAGTCTTCTTTGTTCAGTCCTCAGTGCCCAGTGTTCAGGTGTGTGAGTCCTCAGTGTTCAGTCCTCACACACCCACTCTCTCTCTCTCTCTCTCTCTCTCTCTCTGACTCGCTTACGGAAAACGACTTCCGAGCCGAATTCCAAAAGTGGCAGGAATGCTGGGACCGGTGTATTGCTGTGCAAGGTGACTATTCTGAAGGAGATGATGTTAAAACTTAAGTAAATAAGTTATTTTTTATTAAACATAACAAGTCCGGGAACTTTTTGATACCACCTCGTACACACACACGCACAAACACATACATAGAGACACTCATACATATTTTAAAATATTATTATATATTTGTTGCATTAAGTGGCTTTTATACAATATTACAAAAGTCACTTAATGTAACAAATATATGATAAACAAATTTTAAACATGCTTTCGTGCTACTTCCGCCCTTACTTTTTATCTATAACCTTCGATTTGTATGGATTCTTTATCCTTGTTAACTATTTATATATATATATATATATATATATATATATATA
>NC_068988.1:91399245-91400045 GCF_001194135.2 Octopus bimaculoides
GAAGAAGAAGAAGAAGAAGAAGAAGAAGAAGAAGAAGAAGAAGAAGAAGAAGAAGAAGAAGAAGAAGAAGAAGAAGAAGAAGAAGAAGAAGAAGAAGAAGAAGAAGAAAGATTGGTAATGATATGTAGGGTGGAGAAAGAGGGGAAAGAAGGCAAAGGATTGAAAAGAGGGAGAGATTAAAGGGCTGAAATATCAAAGTAAATACCTCGTTGAACTATCTTAGTGTGAATGATAGGGTCAAAACATCTACTGATATTCTACTTTGTCCCACTTCATCTGCTTCACAACCCAAAATAGAGGCGGAGAGCGAGCTGATACCCCTTCCTTCCTCCCCTTTCTCTCTTTGTGTCTCTATCCCCTGTCTCTCCCCTTTTTTCGCCCTTCTCTCCCTTTTTTTTCGCCTTTCTCTCCCTCATCTCTCTTCTCTTGCTCTCTTTTTCTCATGGCTATATATGCTCAAGGAGTTCGCTTCACGATATTGTAGTTCCGGGTTTGATATGACTTAGAATCAACCACATTCGGCATCTAAAACAAACTCGGTTTGGTTGACCAATGCTTTGGTAGATGGAAGCAATGCAGCGGATCATCGTATACACGCACACACGCATATATATATACCCATACACATGTATGTGAGTATATGCATGTATACGTGTGTGAGTGTTGGTGGATGCTTGTATGCACATAGTTATGTGTAGATAGATAGATAGATAGATAGATAGACAGACAGGTAGGTAGGCAGGTAGGTAGATATGCATATGTATATATATATGTATATATATATATATATATATATATAT
>NC_068988.1:91403070-91405460 GCF_001194135.2 Octopus bimaculoides
AATTCTTGATAGGTAAATAGGTAGATAGGTAGGTGGACAGGTTCGTGTACTAAAATATTTTCCCTCTTCTCGTATAATTTCTACTTTTCTCATTCTTTCAAAAGTCTTGCGCTCGAAACATGAAAACGTTTGTGTGTCTCAAGACATGAAACTAATCAGTACAATTTTTATTATATTCTTTCTTTTTCAAGTTGTTATTTTCCCAATGATATTGTATTTTATCTAGACTTGCTATACACTCACACGGACAACCACTAGAGAAAGGTTAAACCTATAGGTAATGAATTTAACTGGATTTGAATACTAGAGACAAACGAATGCTAAGAGGACGTGGAGTGCAGCAGTAGTATTTATACCAAATTTCTCAACGGAGAGATAGAGGAACAGGTGTCCATTAGCTCTGACTTTACAGAAAATGTACTTGTGATCATTAAGATAAGAGAGAAATCCAAGCTGTCAGGAAAAACAATCTCCATCGTCTTTGAGATGATAGAAGTGAGTAATAATTTAGTGACTGGGGGATCAGAAGGGTTTCACTTTTTGGAAATGGGTCATGGTAGTACGTTTGTAAAAATCGAAATATAAGCATGTAGAAAGAGAAAGAGAAGAGAGACGAAGGTTGGAAGACAGAGTGATTGAAGAGTTTGGGCGAGGATATGAGCTAGCTCTTTATCTGGGGATAGCGAAATGGTTATTGACAGGCCATTGAATTAAGTGGTTTGGGGTGACCTGAAATGTTTTCACATCTGACATGTATTCATATGTGGATGTTAGCCTGATAAAGAGTTTTGGAAAAGGTCTACTTATTCTGTGTAGTGTACAACTGGATGCAAAATGGTCAGCAAATATGAAAACAATCTCGGTGGAAGTATTGCTTACAGAGCCATCAGCACTGCAAAGTGGAGAGTATGAGAACACCACAAAGTTTACACACGCGTGCAAACACACACACAAACACACACATATATAGTTCACAGTGTTATTACCACTCTGTGGAGGGTAACACAAGCAGACAGACAGGCAGGCAGGCAAGTAGGCAGATAGATAGATAGATAGATAGATAGATAGATAGATAGATAGATAGATTGCTCTACTAAAATCTAGGAATTACTGAAGTTTTAGTTTCTACCCCATCATCATTTGTGCGAGTCGAGTTGCAAGGGTCGAGAAGACTTGTGAGCGTTAAAGTCATTGAGAATGATACATGCAAAGAGTAGGGGTGGAGTTGCTTGATATAGTTTGTCCTCGATGCAGAAAGAGATTTGATCGTTAGATTGGTGGTGTCTGGAGGAGGTTGAAGGCCAGTAGAGCAGCAGGTAATTTACAGGTGTGGGGAAGAGAAAGCCAGACTAAGTGAAAGTTTTTGTTGGTGATATCCAGGTGAAAGGGATGAGTGGCGTGATTGCGGAGTGGAATCTACATATACGCAGACAATACCATATACATCAAACATAAAAATATATACCCGTTTATTCATGCAAATAAAACCTCGGTTGCACGCGCGCACACACACACACACACACACACACACACACACACACACTAAAATGTATACATCTGTTTAAATAGAAAATATACATTCACTACAGTACAAATATATACCGTTGTTATATAAGACATAAATAAACACCTGCCTAAATATCCGAAAACATTTTGTTCAGCCATAATAACCATTTTAATATAGAAACATAACGGAGAAGAAGAAGAAGAAGAAGAAGAAGAAGAAGAAGAAGAAGAAGAAGAAGAAGAAGTGATAGTGATGCTAGTGATGATGATGATGACGATGAGGAGGAGGAGGAGGAATGAAAGGGAGGAGAATAATGAGAATAGTGAGAATGAGAATAGGAGTACGAGTAAAGGGTTTCTGTAGTGGTGGTGTGAAGAAACAAATGTTCAGATATTAATAAAAAAGAAAATTCGACCCTCCACTTCAAGCTCTCCAGTCATCGTGTATATATAATATTCCAACAAAACACTCACACAAATATACGCACTCACGTGCGCGTGTATTTATATATATAAATATATATATATATTACATAGAAAAATGAGAGCATGGAAAGTAATATTCTTAAGATCTTGTTGTTGTTGGCACTCCGTCGCTTACGACGTCGAGGGTTCCAGTTGATCCGATCAACGGAACAGCCTGCTCGTGAAATTACCGTGCAAGTGGCTGAGCACTCCACAGACACGTGTACCCTTAACGTAGTTCTCGGGGATATTCAGCGTGACACAGAGTGTGACAAGGCTGACCCTTTGAATTACAGGCACAACAGAAACAGGAGGTAAGAGTGAGAGAAAGTTGTGGTGGAAGAGTACAGCAGGGTTCGCCACCATCCTCTGCCGGAGCCTCGTGGAGCTTTAGGTGTTTTCGCTCAATAAACACTCAC
>NC_068988.1:91406027-91410098 GCF_001194135.2 Octopus bimaculoides
AAGAATATTACTTTTCAGGCTTGCATTTTTCTATGTAATCCATCATTTTCCCAGGCATTGCTGTTATAAGATAATTAATAATGTGTCAATTAATAATTTAAGATTTTAAATTATAAAATACTGAAAGATAATATATCAATTTTTCCACGTAAGTGATGATAATATTTCAATTTTTTTCATGTTTAATTTAAATATATGTTGTGATTGAATTATTTGATATTACCCATCCACACCAAATTAATGTTGGTTGCACCATGGCTCACCAAAAATTACAAACAACAAGACCCCAAAACCACCTGTTACCAAGCTCACCTTAAGTAACCTAGATTTTGAGTTGGGGATAATAGCACTGACTGCTGCTAAAGTAGATCTATCAATAATTATTCAATACAACAGTAATTATAAAATCATATCAGATATACACAAGTTAAAATTAGCTACGTCCCATTAATATAAATTTGATTAATGAAAAATCCCTTTTAATTAATTTTGAAATTTAAAAAGTAAATTTAGAATGTAAGCACTTTTAACCAATGCCTTTTCTGGACAGCCTTACTACATACCTTCTGTTATATCCATGAACCTTTAAAACATTTATATCCCTAGATCTACCACGGAAATAAACCTCCCCATTTTAATTTGATTTATTTTTACTTTCTTAACGTCTCCTACAAACGGCGTTACCCTGTTATCTTACTATATTTCACCAATTGTTAAATTTGAGCTTGATAAAGAACTAGAACGGGCAACTTTGCTATAATTTCTACTGATTCTTATAACCGAAAGCTGTTAAAAGGATATCTTGGATTATTCAACGCTAAATTTCTGGTTTGAAAGGACATGTAACAAATTTTGAATATGTACGCGTTTCCATGGAAGATGGCTAAAATCTTGATTGATGCCTTAACCTTATTTATTGACAAAGAGGTTGATAGGAAAAGTTGTTTGATAATGTCAAGGCAATTGTAACACAAATCTTGAGGGTGATAAATGAAAAGGTAAGAATTATTTAGCCAATTAAAAACCAAACGTGGAACGGGACTTGTTGGCATTGCTTGTGGTACACACGTTGTGCACAACTGTCTCCAAGCAGTTGTTGATGTATTATCAATTGTATTATCAAAATTACAGACTCACATTTCTTATTCTTTTTTCCTGATGTTTTCTTTTTTTCTTTTCATTCTGATGTTTACCTTTTTTTTATTCTGATGTCATAAACTTCGAAAGAGCACGAAATAATTCTTTTTCGGAATGACGGATCTCGAAGCAGAAAAGTTATAAATAATGCGTGTAAATTTTGGATTAAAAACCACCGTCCAGAAAACGTCAAAGGTGCCCCTATCCAAGGGGATATATTTAATCCAATATTTACGCGCTATTATTTATAGCATTTCTGCTTCAAGATCCATCGTTCCAAAGAAATTTTATTTTTATCGTTGGGTATGTGCGTTATGCTAGATGAAACTTTAGCTCAAAAAGTTTTCCGGTCAACTTTGACGAACTGCTAGATAAGTTGAAATTCATATCACAAGAGACTGAATGAAAAGTAAATGTGACCGCAAGAAGCAGCAAATTGGTAATTTCTTACTTTTTTAGAAGCAATTAAATTTTGGACACGGAAAAAGCTGCAAAATATGTCTATAAATCCGAGCACTCTTTGACTTTAGAGTTAGAAAAAGCAGGAAAGCTCACGCAGCTTTCTCCTCTTTTCAAGCAATAAAATAGCTTCTGTAACATGCTAATTAAAGACTAACTCGTATCAAATTTTTTTTAGATTTAAAAAAAAAACAAAAAAAACGGAACAGAATTTCAAACCCACTGGGACGCTGGGACAAATTTACTGAACAGGCACAATCCCAGTCAAACCAAGACCTATGGAAATCCCCTATATGCGTTTGCGTGTGTGTGCGTGCGTGCGTGCGTGCGTACGAGTGCGTATGTATGTATGTGATCCTTCGTCTTTGTTTAAATATCTCCCCAAGTGAAGGAAATTCCGAAATAACAGCCGCCTCGTTGCGAAACGAGAAATTTTGCTCTTGTTTGTTTCAGGATTACTTGGCTTTGTAGGTGAGAGTCTGAGTGGTGTTGTGCAAGCTGTTATTGACTTTAAACTTTAGCACTCGCATTGTTGACAGCCGTTGCCTTTAACATCTAGGATAAGATAATTTGTTAGCGATGGTGATGCTTATCGATAAGTTAACATCCACCATGCATGTATGTATGTAGATAAATAGGTATGACCTTATTTCAGAGTTGGCAGTGTCTTGGGAAGGCAATATAGAATGGGACCGTGAAAGAAAGAACCTATAACATGAAGAACTTCAAGAATCGTATGTGGCACAAAGATAGCAGGCAGTATACAGTGCTTCTAAGAGAGGTAGGACATCGAGAATATATAGCAAACATGAGCAAACTTTTGCAAGAAGGCGGCATGAAACATGGCTCACTATCAGCGAGCAGTACTGCTAAAAAGATCCAAGGTAATATTCTGTTATTCGTGCCATTAAGAAATTCCGGCTGGCCGCAATTTGTCCTTAGCTAGATCCATAAACCTAGGTCCGTTAGATCCTACATGGTTAGCATTAGACATAGGAAGACTAGCTGTAAAATGACACATAAATTGGAAATGAAATCAGAAAATTCGGAGGTGCTATGTAGCTGTGTTGAGAAGTCTGCTTCCGAACCTCATGGTTCCGGGATCAGTCCCACTGCATGTCACCTTGGGGAAAGGTCTCCTACTAAAGCCTCGGGCCGATCAAAGCCTTGTGAATAGGTTTAGTTGATAGAAACTGAAAGAACCTCGTTGTATATATATATATATATATATATATATACAGAGAGAGCGAGAGAGAAAAAGAGAGAGAGACAGACAGACAGACAGACAGACAGACAGAAAGACAGACAGATGTACGTTTGAGTGTGTGCGCGTGTCTTTTTGTATGTGTTTGTATCCCACTACCGCTTCAGAGCCGGTGTTAGTGTGTTTACGCCCCCGTAACTTAGTTCTTCGGCGATACAGACCGACATAATAAGTACAAGGCTTAAAGAAATAAGTACCAGGGTCGTTCGACTAAAATTCTTCAAAGCGGTGCCCCAGCATGGCTGAAATCTAACAACTGAAACAAGTAAAAAATGGAGAGGGCAGAAACATGTGTGGGAAAGACCAATGTTTAGAGCAAAGAACAAATTCTCAGTGAAAAATAAAACAAAATAGGTGCTGCATGGTTGGAATGGTCACACCTGCAGCAACTTTAATGTGGTTACTGCATGGATAAGAAAGGGGAAGAATGCAGGCTACAGTGTACGAGGGGCTGCTGAATAGTTCCTGGCTTTGGGTAAAAGAAAATACAGGAGGATCAGTTAATTATGATTCTATTCAACATATTCCCCTCTCAGATTCATAGACCTATTGCAGCGGTCTTTCAGATTTTATAAGCCCCGTAAAAGAATTCGGAAGGTTGGGCCTCCAACCAGGTCTTTCGGGAGACCCTTAAAGCCAGGAACTTACCTACCCTCGTAGGTAAGAATTTTGCTTCTCAGCCACATGTTCGTTCTTGCAGCGCGACTACTCGGGCAAGTATTTCTACAACTATACTCGCCACCTCCAAAAACTTGTGAGTGAATTTGATAAACAGAAACTGAAAGAAGCTTATCGTGTATATATATGCGGCAGAAGATGTCTTTGTTGGTAATATTCCCGCCCCACTGCTTGACAATCGGTGTCGGTTTGCTTTCGTTCCCGTAACTTAGCAGTGCGGCGAAAAAAGGATCCGATAGCATGAGTACCAGGTTTAAACAATAAGTACTGAGTTCGATTTGTTCGGCTAAACCCTTCAGAGCGGTGCCCCAGCATCGTCGCAATTAAAAGATAAAATCCGAAAGATAATAGCAATAATGCTGCTCGGCACCGCTGCAGGGAGTGACTCAGAAGGTACAGATATCCTTATGCACTCCGGTCGACAGATGATGAAGGTAAGTGGCTAGCATTGCACTGCGGGATATTCTTTCCATCACCTGTCGAAGTGGAGATCATATATGTATGTGTGTGTATGTATGTACGTATGTATATAT
>NC_068988.1:91411498-91415286 GCF_001194135.2 Octopus bimaculoides
GCTTAATGATTCAAATAAGTGTGATCGATCATTGTCTGAGTCTGTTTTAGTGTGTGTGTGTGTGTGTGTGTGTGTGTGTGTGCGCGCGTGTGCGTGTGTGTGTGTGTGTGTGTGTGTGTGTGTGTATGTGTGTGTGTGGAGATGGAGTGGACAATAAGGAACACTAAAGAGTCCCGCTGCATGTTTGCAGGGTCTGAAACATAGGTGACAGACGAGAGTCGTAGCTTCTACTGGACTGATCAGATCACTTGATAAGATATGACCCCAGCGAACCGCTACATGTATCTTCAGGTCCGAAATCGACTTGCAAGCCCTTTCACACACTAAACACGTCAAATAACTCAGTCTGGAAGGAAGGAATGACAATGCATACGGTTGATCTTTCATGCGACTTCAGATGGCTGGCATACCCAGCCTTGGAAAGATGTCCGCGGCCACAAGTTTCACACCTCTAACACTTAGACGTTCTCATTAAGGTTCTGATAACAGCTACTCCAAAGTCTGGGCATGACTTTAAACTGCGTCCGGTAGTGGGGGCTCTGGTTCGGGAATTCCCGAGTTTTGAGATGTGTGGAACCACCTCTTAGCCACTTTTGTTCTCAAGTCTACTCTGACCCAGAGTAAATGCACCTGTCAGGGTCCCAATTACATACATACATACATACATACATACATACATTATGTCGTGGTTTGAGGGAGATTTGGCTGCTATTTCTAACAGGCTGACGTAACATGTAAAAACACCCCATTGGTTCATATACACATGTACATACCTTAGAAGTAAGGTTTAATCAAATGATTATAGTTACTATTTGTATTACTTCAAAATTTCGAAAATCACGTGGCTCTTTGAAAAGCTGCCTCACGTGATACAACAAAAATATAAACAAATTGATACAATTCACTCTCCCGCCTTCTTTCTTTGTTTATCTTTCTCCCTTTCTCCTCCCCCCCCCTTTTCATATGTCTCCCTTTCTCTTTTAATTCCACTATTCTTGCAAGAGACAAAGAGAAGAGGATGAAAAATTCAATCTGAAAAGGAGAGCTTTTAGTCGCATCTTCGTATCATCCTTTTACTGATGTCACTGTAACGGCAATCTTCAATTTCATGCGTATCTATTTCCCATTTAAATATTCCGACTTTCTCCATCTTCTTCCTTTTCGGAGAATAAGGCATGGTTTGAGAGAGATTTGGCTGCTTTCTTTGAGAAATAGTTCACCTGGAGAACTTATGTCTAGTTGAGTAATTGAACGTATCGAGTTGGTCAGTGAACCTATACCTCAGATTTAGTGCGTATACGTGAAGGGGAAGTTGAAAGGCTCGTGGAATGAAGTGCGGATGATGTGTGGGAAGATGGGGTTCGAGAAGAAGGTGGTATTGAGTCAGACACGACGATGACTTTTTTTTTTCAGACATTCTATGTTGACAGAATTTTGTTTCTCATTAATCTTCACGTCCAAATATTTTTATTTTCTGACGGGTTTTCTGTATGGTCCAGAGCATGGTGGTTGAAGTTGTGCTGGTATGCTATTGTTTCATACAAATACTAAGGTTAATACTTGGTTAATTTCTGGTGGGACACTTGTAGAGCATTCTGAGAACGAGGAGTTGCGTATGGCAGACGAGACATATACGTCTGGAGATGTTGAACATAACTCAACAGGTCTGTGGGAAAGCAGGTAATAGTTTTCCAAGTAAGGTCAGGATTTCCCATTTGATTAGATACGATCAGCGTAATGTTATAGACTAATTCTGCGATGTATGCCTGATTCATTCCTTGACATTGACATAAATACCAAGAAGAATAAGTGGAAGGTATTCCCACTAGTTTTTGCTGTTGGAGTATGCATTAGGAGCGGACATCAACTGTCAGTAAAAACGAACAATCATGCCTTTGGGTTCGGAATGATAAGCTGTTGTGCGGAAGTACTTACACCCAAGGAGACGTGTCAGCTTAGTGAACGTGTGCGACTCGAACCGATGTCCTCTACCCATCCGATTGTTGCGAATGTTTCAAAAGGCGATACCCAGAGCAATACTAGAGTTTTGGCAACAGATTCCACTGAAGTATAAGATCGAAGACTTCAGACCATCGATAGAATCGTCACCCTTAAATCCAGACTGTCTTGCTTCTCCGAGGGGAAGAGGTATCTTTAAAAACAAAACAATGTGACCAATAGTGGCAGGCGTTCTTGCCGAATTTAAGGTAGTACCACTATCTCAAATCTGTGGATGAGTAACGCCGAGACTTCGGGAATGACGATAATCAAAATGCCAGGATTGGCTACTGCTGCATCGAAGTCGACTGCGAAGTGTCAAAGCTTGAGTTTACGCTGTAAGTGCTTGAATCTGCGCGTTCACTAGGGATCGAAGGCCCACAATTTTCGAGCTGTCGGAGGACAAAGCGAAAGGGTTCTTGGGGAGGGGTGTATGATTGGTGCTACCTGGGTCACAATCGAAAACCGGGTAGTAACTCTGCGATTCTATCTGCCAATTCAGCCAACGCCTCAATACATTTAGATTTCTTGGTAGATCGAGGATGACTTGCGTACCGGAGAGTAGTCTCTTCAGGAACGGTTCTTTAAATAATTTACCCTGATGTGTATTGACGCTCAGGAGTTATTTCATTCGGAGCAAGAGCTGCGACGGGGTTTTTTATCACCAAGTTTTCCTGCTATTAGAAGTTTGAACACAGACACACACACACACACACACACACACACACACACACACACACACACGCACACACATATGTATATATATATATATAACATAATGCCTGTCCACTCGTGAACAAAGAATACTATCACTGACCACTACCTATGCAAAATGTTAGTAATGCCTTTGCAAAATTTCAGGTCTAATAAGACTTGCGCAACACTTCATAAACTATTTCCACTCTATCGACATGATCCAGAGACCAGCCGAAGCAAGATATCTCGTGCCAATATGAGTCGCAGGCTCAGGAATGTAGCAACGCCATGATCTCAAGCACAAGCAAAAGATTCCCAAAGAGTCCAATGCCATTCCCTACATATCTGGTTTTATGACAGAGTGACCTTAACCTAAGGACATGCTTTAACAAAACCTGAGGGGGACCTCATTTCAAGTTGTCTTTCAGCACACCGGACACAAAGTGTGTGTGTGCGCGCGCATGTGCGTATGCATGCACATACATACGTACATACATTCATGCATACATATATATATATGTATCCATACGTATATGCATACACACATACACGCACGTATTAGTAAATCATTCACTTATAGCTGGGACAACAGGAAAAATAACAATTTTTATTTACTTTTAAATTCACTTAAAAAAAAAAGAAAAAAAAACAGTCATAATTTGTCATTTCTATCACGATGAACCTGACATTGCTGACAGCTCTCTGCTACTCATTTCCTTTGGCACCCTAAGATCGCGTATATTATATGGTTAATCCAGCCCTGCTCCCAAGATTGATTCTATTTGATTTATCATTTCATCAGAAAGCAGTGGCCTTGTGTAAACAGAAAAAATATCATTTTATTGTTTAAAAAACTGCTTGATAATCCTAAGCAGAGAATATTTCACTATCCTGAATGAAATAGGGACGGACGGGCGCATTTTAATAACAATAACAGCTTCATAACATAATCCGTGGTTATAATAGGCAGTGTCCATGTGGATGTGCGTGCGTGTGTATGTGAGAGAAAAAGAGAGAGAGAGAGAGTGAGAGAGAGAGAGAGTGTGTGTATACATATATTCACGCTCATATATATATATTTATATATATATATA
>NC_068988.1:91415640-91417864 GCF_001194135.2 Octopus bimaculoides
GTGTATGTGTGTGTGTGTGTGTGCGTTTTGATTTGTGCTGTGTATTTACCCATTTCAAATCGTTGGGGCAGGATTTTTATTGTAAGACCATTTGTACTTTTGTATTGAATACCATCAACTTAATGGCCTGGACAGAGGTTCTCTCTGTTTGTAGAGTGAGAACTGCTGCATGTTTAAACGGTGGAGTGGAGGAGGAAGTGCAAAAAACAAAATTCAAACAACCAAAATAAGTAGATTAAAAAATCATTATGAAGGTAAAAAGAGCAAGAGAATAGAGAGAGGGAGAGAAAGAGAGGGAGAAAGTGAAAGTGAAAGAAGGATAGGAGTGGTAAAAGAAAATTTTAATGGGTAAAGGGAGCAACAAGTAGTAGGGTGGACATTATAGAGAGTTCACTGTACTCCAAGTAATGGGGTGAAAGCTGTAAGGACCGGAGTGAGCACCAAGCGTTTAGCAACGTAATGGCGCTTAAATTTTACTTTCGTTTGCTGTTTTGTTTTATTAGCAGATGCTTATTGTCAGAGAGAGAAGAGGGCGATAATATATTGTTCGTAATGTAAGACCCACTCCAAATCAACTTCTATGAGGGAACCAGATACTTCTTCAGCTTCAGCTTAAAATATGTATAAAGTGAGATAACGCTGTGTGTATACACTGTTTTAAGAGATATATTATGTTACACATCTTAATGGTAGTGGAGCGGCAGAAACAGCAGAGCGTTGGGCGTGATGCAATTAAACTATGCTGTCCTATTGTCGCCATGTAGTGAGTTCAAACTAAGTACTCGTGAAATACTGGAATCGACGCAATTGATTATACCTCATCCGTCTATGGACCTGTGCAAATACAGGACTTTTTTTTCTTTTTTGAGAAATTCTAAGGTGTAAAGAGGCAAAAACAATAGAGACCCATACAATACGGTATTAGATTTCATCTTTCAAATCCAACGAGAATCAACTTTATTTTTCATGCCTCAAATCTAACATTAAAGCCAAAGGTTACTCAGGGTACAATTCTGGTCCCTCGACTTTTTCATTCTCTAATAGACAAGACACCAAAACGTAAGTTCTTAACGTCAGATAATAAAAAGTCAGCTTTCTTCCCGTTCATTTTCCAAGTCAAATCCCTCCACTATAATATACCTTATCTTATTCATTACTTTTTACTTATTTCTTTCTTTTGCTTGTTGCAGTCATTAGACTGCATCCATGCTGGGGTACTGTCTTGAAAGGTTTAGTTCAACAGATCGACCCCAGTACACGTATTCTTAAAACCTGATATTTATTCTACCAGTCACTTTTTGCCGAATCACTAAGTTACGGGGACGTAAACAAACCAACACTTCTTGTCAAGTGGTAGTGGGCTGCAAATACAAACACACACACACGTATATGCAGAATGCGGTGAATAAACTATCGTCTAAATTACGCAAAAATGAAAATAACACTGACATCTCATTTTAACAGATATATTTACCAAAATTACACAAAAATATCTTGAAATACCAAAGAGTAAATTTATTCAATAAAATCGCCATTGGCTTCAATCACGGCCTCCAAACAACTTCGGAATCTCCTGCAACTCTTCTGGACTTTCTCCTTGTTTAAGTTGGTGACTGCTGCTATAAACCTTGCCTTCAGTTCATCTTTGGTGTCACAACGAGTTTTGTTGGTCCCTCGCTCAATTACACCCCACACATTATAATCAAGAGGGTTGGAGTTTGAGGCTAAGTAGCTAGATGTTAGGGTTTATGTGGTCGCAGGAATTGTCTGACACCCATGACTGGGTTCTCCTGCTTGTGTGGTATGGTGCAAAGTCTTGTCGCTAGTCATAGGGTCTTCCGGCAGCCACTCTCTTGACCCAGGGCAGCACTACCTCCTCCAGGCACTCGATGTAGACCTCCGTGTTGAGGCCGAGTTGGAAGATGAATGGAGGCATAACGTCGCCATCACTAGTGATCACCTCAAACACTACGATGTTGACTGGATGTTTGATTTTTATCGCTCTCGGTATATATCCTGATTGTACTGTCCTCAGATTGACAAACACTCTGAAATGTTCGTATTGAAGCTTCCTGCGCAAATGCCAAGCAGTACAGCTTGTCGTTTCCAAATTTCTGGCTGAGTGAATTGCTTCATAGTACTGTTTCCTACTGTAGCCGACAAAATCAAAAACAAGCAATTAAATATAAAATGACGACAATTTACCCATCACACCCTATATATA
>NC_068988.1:91418575-91421075 GCF_001194135.2 Octopus bimaculoides
TTAGAGATAACCGGTAATAAAGCCAAAGGAAAAAAAAGTCACAGTAATAAAGTCACAATTTTGGCTAGGAAAAAAAGTCACAGGAAAAAAGTCGCAATTTTGGCAAGGAAAAAAAGTCACAGGAAAAAAGTCACAATTTTGGCAAGGAAAAAAAGTCACAGGAAAAAAGTCGCAATTTTGGCAAGGAAAAAAAGTCACAGGAAAAAAGTCGCAATTTTGGCAAGGAAAAAAAGTCACAGGAAAAAGTCGCAATTAATTTATGGTGGCGGGTAATAAAGTCACTCGTTAGGTTTGATCCAGTATTTATTTAAAAAAAAAAATTTATGGCTTTTGTATAAATGTTTAAAAAAATACCTCAGCGTCAGACGCGTAACATTCTGATTTCAAATTCCGCCAAGGTCGACTTTGCCTTTCATCCCTTTCTGGTCGATAAAATAAGTACCAGTTGAGCACTAGGGTCGATGTAATCAACTGACCCCTCCCTCCAATTTCCGGCCTTATACCTGAAACAAGGTAATTGGAATCGAGGTTATTCTTATTTATCAGTCTTCCGAAGATAGGTACCCATAACTTTTGTATCCTCCTAAAATGCTGGGATTGAAACAAAAGATGTGTAGTTTGAACTTGTGTAAATCGGTGTAAGTGAAGAAAATGTAGGCGAAAAGAATATTTCTGAAAGCCTAAGGAAAATTCTAAAGAAGGATTGGACAGCGTTTTTAGTTCAGGGTTTGAGAAGTGAGACACATTGTGAGTAACGAAACAAAGAGAGGCACTTGCGTTGAGTGGAGATAACGGAGGTGGAATATAATTAACCAGTACACAGGGGTAACGAGAGCTAGAGGGGAGATCAGTGAGCTGGGTAGTGCGGGTGTGTAACTTGCTTGACAAGTTTCGGTTTAAGGACAGAATTAAGACATCTGTGCGCTAGTGGTTGTAATATGTTGGTGAGTCTTTGTCAAATGGTTTTCTTTGAGATGCAATCAAGGATGTTTGAATGGGTAGGAACAGTAGCAACCCAGACAGGTAAGCAACAGACTAATAACAGGTTTCATGAGTCGTATCAAACTATTCGGGTTTTAGAAAGGGGGCCTTATGTGGTAGCGTAGGTTTCGCTTGGGGGCGGGGGGATCAGGGGTAATGAAGCCTTCCAACTGTAGCGTCTTTGAGAGTTTTGCTTGAGAATTGTTCATGTGTAGAGATGGTGAAAATATGTAGGGATTGCGTCCTCTGTTTTTTGAAGGAGACAAGGTAGTCATGACCCCTATGATGGGAATCTTTTAGGTCTCTCTTTTAATGATAGTACACACAACTCCTGACTAAATTATAGAAAGAGAAAAACTATCTTTCCGAAATGTAGTTGCGCCCCTTTACGTTCTCAGCCGACTTCGCCTTTTATCTTTTAGGAATCGATAAAAAAAAAAATAGCAGTGCAGTGTTCATTACAATAGGCTGTTCTTTCTCAAAACATTTGTAACACAGTGGCTAAGTAGAAATCAATACACGTATAATATTGTTTATATTAAAATCTTAGCCGTAAAGTTTTACATTTGTGTATCTTGTGTGCGTAATTGTATGTATATATACAGGCACTTACACGCACACACACACACACACACAGACACACGCACAGACACACACACACACACACGTATATATATATTATATATATACATTATACATATATATAGTATGTATGTATATACATACAAGTACACATACACATATATATAATAATAAAAGGGTAAAATTAATTAATTAATTAATCAATTAATTAATTAATAATTTTACCAAGTAGTCAGTACGTTAAAATAACCTTTTTAGGTAAAATTATACAAATATTCTATAATTATATACATAATTATAATCAAGGGTCAACTAATTGCTTCGCCGCGCACTGATTTAGAAATAGGAGCTAAATGGTAGTAGAAAAGTCATTTAGCTCTTATTTCTAAATCAGTGCGTGGCGAAGCAATTAGCTGACCCCTGATTATAATTATGTATATAATTATAGAATATTTGTATACATATATATATGTATATACACATACAGGTATGTACATACACACATGTCTGTGTGTATGTGTATGTATGTGTGTGTGTATGTGTGTGTACACGCACACATACATGAAACGAAAATTAGCTTAGTGAAATAACTCAGAATTATTACTAAAGACAAGCAATAATATATTAATTCACGTGCAGGATAAATTCACATACAGGATAAGTTATTGTTTTATTGAAATTATTTCCACTTTCAGAGAAAGTGAACCAATTTCTTGGTAGGAATTAGTACCAACTCCAAATGAGAAGTGGGGGTGGGGGTAATTTCAAGGATCAAGAATTTTCCGAAGGTAACATGCCATTAAAGAAAAGATCTGATTTTATGAAGACAAACGGCCTGTTGTGAGTACGTATTCCCGCCTCAATGTGCATCAGGAGCACAGCAATTGTTCCATTTTATCTTGAGCGGCGAGACATTTAAATATAAAGAAAACACATA
>NC_068988.1:91422975-91424598 GCF_001194135.2 Octopus bimaculoides
TATATATATATATATATATATATATGTATACATATATACGACGGGCTTCTTTCAGTTTCCGTCTACCAAATCCACGCACAAGGCTTTGGTCGACCCGAGGCTATAGTAGAAGACACTTGCCCAAGGTGCCACGCAGTGGGACTGAACCCGGAACCATGTGGCTGGTAAGCAAGCTACTTACCACACAGCCACTCCTGAGCCTGTGACCGATTACATTTTGTGAAAATATTCTTTGTACTTTGAAATATATCCTTCTTCAGCTCCTTCTCTCATTCTTTCCACACAACTAGTTCTAAAAGTTATTGCTGATATGTCGACTGCATCAAAAATGGCATCAATAGAAGAGAAACGTTGCTACTTGATAAGGCATAATAAAACCATCTACTGGGAACAATGATGAGGAAGAAATTTGGGAAAAATAGGAAGCAGATCAGCTTTTTATAACATTTTTTTTAAATAATAGCAAACAAAGGGGCGAAACTGTGACAGAAGGATAAAGTTTTAAGAAGGATAAAGTTTTAAGTGTTTTGTTGTTTGGAACATAGGGAGTTTTTTTCTAACGTTTGTCCCCAGAAAATGTTCCAAAATTATCAACACGTTACACTACCAAAGTTAATGACAAAAATTACTTCTAAACGTGAAAGAAAATACGTAGGGAGTGTGTCACAGTAGTAGGTGGTAAAAAGACTAAACAACATTATTATATTTTTTTTTGTATCAGTTACACGGCTCCCATCCATGGTCAGTCTCAATAGGAAATTGACATTACCAAAAGGCTAACTCTCCCCTGTTTACTATTTACATTCTGTTCCTTTAAAATCGTTTCCCACCGAGGACAGGGCAAAAGAATAGATTTTCTTCTTTAATTCGGAATTGCTTTTTAGAGTGAAAAATTCACCAATTGTCGTTACAATGAAAATATGAACACGTATATGTCTCTCTCCGGGGGACTCAATACCAATTTGGCACTCCTAGGATTATTAAAACCATTTGTTGTGACTATAATAATGGGAAATGCTTTCCCACAGAACACAGCAGATAGTTCAAATAGAGACAACCAAGCTGCCACGAATTAAAAAAACGTTTTTCTCTTCATTAACAATGCAAATAATTAAATAAACTAGACGGTCATTGTTTTTATTTTTATTTATTTTTTTTTGTATTCTGTTTTTTATTTATTTCCTCTGGCAACAAAAGACAAAACCATTTACTTTCAATGTTAATTTAATTCAATTTTATTATTTCTTTTCCTTTATAATAAACCTTTTTTTCTTTTTCTTCCCTGTTGTATGTTTAAGAATACATACGTGCATAGATGTCCACCCCTTACGAAACAGTGGCCATTATTGTGAATGTTACGTCTTATACGATGTGAAAAAGCTCAATTGAAAAACCTGGCCTCTTAGAACTTTTGTTCATTCTGTGGTTACGAAGAAAATATCATCTAGGAGCGACAGTTGTTTCAGCTTCCCCAGTTTATACATACATACACAAAAACATATATATATATATATATATATATATATATATAAATTCAAACGTATAGCACAAATACACAAATGTATGTTTATCTATCTATCTATCTATCTATCTATCTATCTATCTATCTATCTATCTATCTAT
>NC_068988.1:91424838-91429838 GCF_001194135.2 Octopus bimaculoides
ATATATATATATATATATATATATATATATATATATACAGTTTTTTCTCTCTCTTTGTATATATATATATATATAGTTTTTTCTCTCTCTTTCATTATCGTTTTTCGTCTCTCACCCTCTCTCTTGATAAATAGTCCAAACTAGCTCCTCAATATTGTCAATCTATGAGTTACGCAAAGGAAGAGAAAATGTCGGCTGTTGCTCCGAGAAAAATAAAAGAAGCAATGGGGGTGGGGTTGAAATAGCACGAAAGTAAAATGTAGAAAGGAAAGCAAAAGAAAGAGAAATAATGGGAAAGTGGGCAGATTTCCAGTTGAGAACATATTGTTTTGAAGCAGAATAAAAAGAGAAAAATAAAAGAAAAATCAGACGCAGGAGAACAATCTAAAAATTGCTACTAGAATATCAAGCATTTCTTCTACTCCTTCATCAGCATCATCATCATCATCCTCGTCATCGTCCCTCTTCTACAAATAATTTGCATTAGTCAATGTGTAAAACTGGATGGAGAGCACATGTCTTCTTCTTCTTCTCGCTGTTATTCTCTCATCTGTCTTCCTTTTCACTCCAGCACAGCTGAGTATGTAAGAACAAACTCCGAGAGAAAAAAACGGTACAAAGCGGCAATCCTAAATCTAAGCATAGAACAATAAAATGAGGAAGTAAGAATAACAATAAAACAGAATAAGAAAAAAAGAAAGAAATTGTGAAAAAGGACAGAGAGCAGGCAGTGTAAATATGATGATAGATGGTTAAATAGATAGATAGATAGATAGATAGATAGATAGATAGATAGATATGTTTTAATACCCGCAGATTTAAGGTTCAGTTTTATAAAATAAAGGGGTTTTTCTTTTATTTCGTAAAACAGAAAGATTTAAGATATAAAGATTTTGAAATTATTATTTTTTTTATGTCGTTGCTGATATTACTTTTGTTGTTGTAAATGACATGTTAAGTGTTTGGGTACGGATATTTCATCTGGATTTCTTTCTTTCTTTAATTCTTAGTCTATGTCAATAACGAGATAAAAGTAAAGCTGTATACGTAACGTCCCCAGGCGCATACAAATCCACATAAAACGGTTTTGATAAAAAAAATACGTGCTTAGAAGTAGTTGTCTGATATCTAGAAAATAAATTATATACAATTTGCATCATAAAGCGTTGAGGAGGTTATAAAGGGGGATGTGGTTTTAAAAGTAATTCGCTTTGAAAAGTTACAATTTCATTTTCATAAATATTCTTTCAGATAAACGAAAGAAAAATATGCATTTAATAACAAGTTTCATTTATTTGATTCTCTTCGTCAGCAGATGTCTAGGGCAAAGAAAAAAATGGGTGCTTAGAACAATTGTTTCTTGAATCGCATTACTAATCTGTAGTAATAAAACGCTAAACAATAAAGAATAGAGCTAATACATAGCAAAGGCCACGGTACAAAACTCTTATTAAATTTATGATTTGTAATATGAACAAGAAGGAAGTGAAATGCCCCGTTTTTCCTTTGACTGGTTTATCAAAATCATTTGATAAACATATCAAATTCGTTAATATCTACCAACCATTTGCATAATCTGTGAGAAAAAGTTGGGACAAACTTGTGGTCTTTCTATTTCTATATAATTGGAGATCTTTGGAAATGAGTCGTAAAAGAAAAGAATTACACTTTTATTCGTTTTTTATTTCCTTAAAGAAATTGCTTCTGTCTCTCTCTGAAGGGTATTCATTTTGTTTAAAAGCGTTGGTTTGTTCTATCTCAATTTTGGATGAGATTAACTCCTACTGTTGACGGGTTATATTCGGAAGGAGGGCAAGGTTAATCGTACAAAAATAGAGACCAAAGATAGAATACGATTCAATCTATGTCTCTATGTCCCCAACTCCAGGGGGCTGAGGGACAAGCTTCTCACGCCCCCTCGGTCTCGTGATCGGCAGGTGTCCGCAGCTGGGCCTCTGTGAAGTAGACAGTATACGCCAGACTTTAGTTGTTGTTGTTATTTTTTTTATTGAGTCGATCGGTCGGAGTGTGGACTTTGGTAGGGTATGGAAGATATTAGTAGTCTGTGTGTGTTGGACTAATGTGTAAATGTTTGTGGGTATGAGTTTTCCCTAAATATCTAAGTGTATATTTCTGTTTGTTTTTATGTTTATACGTATGTCTGTGTATGTGTATATAACGAAGTCTCCTGCTCCTACACATGTGAAAGGTGATGGGGTGTATGTATGTGTGTGGTGAATGTGTGCGTTCGAAAAACGGCAGACGACGCTTACTGCACACAGCCACCCGCACCGATGCCAACTCGCCTCCGTCGTGACGAACTCCCCGCTTTGTTATTTGTCTTAGTTTTCATCTGCTCCTCAAGTAGCAATAAATCATCTGTTAAGTTTGCATATTACATTTATTTTGTGTGCTCAACTTAAAAATCTTCTCCGGCATCGCCGCTTTGTCCAATCTTTCTCACCTGCGCCACATCTAGGGCCCACGTCAAGCACAGCGTGTTTTGGAGACAATGAAGCTGATGCATACAGCTAAACTAACTTGGTTTTTATCTTTTATGTGGTCATAATTACAGAAAATAATCACAAAATTACACGCAAAAAAACTTTTGAGAAATCCCTCTAACAATAGGTGTACAATCACACACCGGGACGATCCATCGCCTTACTTTCATGGACTTTTGCACAACGAACAGACAGCTGCAAACTTTGAAAATGTCATGAGGGCAGATTGTACTTTTTCTTCATAACAACAAAACTTATAAAACAGCTTTTGGATAAGAAAAATACTATAAATAATAATCAATCACGCCTTTATAGATATAATAGCGCAAAAAATCACCAACTCCAGGTGAAAGGAAATGCATATCCATTAAGTGAGACTAGCCAAAATACAAGTTGAGTGTGTATGTTTATATTAATTCCCTTTGTTAACACTGACATAATGTGTAAATACGTTTAAAGTTGAGTTTCATAGGAAGCATCAACACATGTTTAATATAACTCCTCATTTCTTGGGCTCCCACCACTCCGTTAAGTCGAAAAAGTCCGTTGGAGTTACCCACCCATCGCTGGCTGCTAACTGCTACTGTCGTCGCCTGATGGCGCTTTCACTACTAAACAATGGAGTGAATGCGTCCATTTTGAAGTTTGGTTACCAACTGCGGGAAGGAAGATCGAACACCACCAAACTTCAAGACTCGCCAGAAAGCACTTATAATACCTTCTTCTAACTTAATATTTTAATTTATTAATTATATTTCTTTGACATATTTTTCCTAAAACTACTGTTATTGACGAGTGCAATATTTTGGTATCTTTCTCTGCCCGCTTCACACCTCCGTCTCTGCGGAGACTCGCTACATCAACATCGACTCTCTGGTTTTACTTCACCTATTTCTATATCGCATGTCTTCTTAAACTACATTTAATGTCGCTTATATTAATAGTTATTAAACTTATAGAACCTATTTCTTCATTTAAACTACAATGGTAACCCTAAACTCTAGTTGGGGTCAGTAAATAACGTAAAACAGTCGCGAAATGCTCGGATCCAGCCCATTTCCTTGTAGACCACGTGGGTTCAAGTATGTGACTGTTGTGCTATTTTCGCGCCATATGACGTTGTTGAGCGTCAGTTTGGGTCAAAGGTTGAATAATGGAGGTAATGTCGTCTGCTAAGTAAGATAGTTTAGTGGCGATTCTCTCCCGGTCTCAGTTTCCTACTTGGATGAGATATGACACTTATCTGATTTACAACTTCTTACAACTTTGAATTCAGTGGTGTCCCACGTACATTTCTCTTTCAGACGTCTACATATATTTGACCACTTTAAAACTAAATAGTGTTGGATGTATTTTGGTGGAGACAATTTGGTCAGCAAGCTACAGGGGAAAGACATTTACGATATTGTCTATTTAGTTTTACATTTTCCCATTCGTCCCGTGTCTTACTGATTTCTTTATTACTAACTGATCATTTAAATCAAGTAAGTGAACCAAGTCTTTTTTAACCAACAGGTTGTTGTTTCTTCTCAGCTGTTCTGTAAAATCCCTGAATATCTCAACATGTCAAACATTGCCTTGCAAAGCAAAACAGTTGGGTTTCATCAGACTTGATCAACCCCCATCACATCAACTTCCATATTAAATATATTCTCCTCTCTATTTATTTATCATAACCTAACATATTCATTCCTGATACTTTCCCGCATATCTTTCCTTGAAATGACATCTATTAAAATCGCTAAAAAAAATTTTCTACATTCAAATCTCTCGGACGTAGTTCAACTTATACGACCGACACAAACTCGCAGGGTCGGTTTTTTTTCTTTTTTTTTTAATCTAATACCATGTTAATTTTCTCTTAAAATATTTGATTATTTCCCAGTGTGTAATATGAATTTACCTTACAATTCTTTTATCGTCTTTTTTTTACCCCTTCCATGCTCTACCTCCTCTAATATATTTCATTGCATCTCGTCTGGCCGCTAGCATGGCGGAATTTATCATATTCGTTTTCCCCTTAATCAGTTGATTTCTGAAATAAAATTTACTGTTGCTCTAAAAACAAAAAAATTCACTGAATGTTACAATTTGGTCCTTAATAAATAAGTTTTAATTATTGGATGTCGATACCTTTCCTACACACACGCACACACATCGTCTTCGTGTAGAGTCTTCTCATCTCACAAGATGTTATATATACACTATCGTCTGGATGTTTACATTTCATTATATGTTTCCATATTTCAATAAACAAACACACTTGTTGAATCATAATTATGAAATATGCTCGTAGATACAGATATAATTTGTATATGTGTGCCTGTATGTATATGTATGTATATATATATATATAGAGAGAGAGAGAGATGGGGGATCGTTTGTAGAAATACATAAATCCGGAGAAGAAGCAGACTCTAAGATGTAGAGCAGTGATTATTATAGTGGGGTAGGCCGGTTTATGGAGTTACTCTGGGTTTTTCGCTCATAAGGGGT
>NC_068988.1:91431422-91432182 GCF_001194135.2 Octopus bimaculoides
ATATATATATATATATATATATAAACATATGTATGTGCATGTAGGAAGTTTCTGTGTATGTATACATATGTATATGTATATATACAAATATATATATACATGCATATATATACATATATATCCACTTATTACACTTATATACATATATATGTGTGTGTGTGTATGTTTATATATATATATATACATACATACAGGCGCAGGAGTGGCTGTGTAGTAAGAAGCTTGCTTCCCAACCAAATGGTTCTGGTTTCAGTGGGCAAGTGTCTTCTACTATAGCCTTGGGCCCACCAAACCCTTGTGAGTGGATTTGGTAGACGGAAACTGAAAGAAGCCCATCGTATGTAAATATATCTACGTGTGTTTGTGTGTGTATGGAGAAAGAAAGAGAGAAGCGCTGGCCTGGTGGTTGTGATGCGCGTCCCCGAGGAATCTTGAACCGGACGATGCACTCTTTCCTTGAGCAAGGCAATTCATTTCGCGTTAATCCAAGTCAACTCAGCTGGAAATGACTGCATCTATAACATCTAAAACTTAGGGATACCTGTCACTGCTTATGATATAAATGGTGTAGGTATCTATTGCATTGTCTGAGAATGTTTATTCACTGAACACCATACACTTATATGTGTGAAGTAATTCTGATTTTTGTTTTCGTCGGTTTTTGAGAAAGCCACCAATGATTGTCAGTAAAATTGTTTTTACGCATGAAGTTTTGTGTTTGTTGTGTGCATTTCTTTCTTTCTCTCTCTCTCTCTCTCTT